>NW_026700290.1:0-34108 GCF_030435755.1 Ochotona princeps | reverse complement strand
GATCAGCCGAGTGGTTCTTGTGGGAGAACAACTCCATTTGGCTCACTAACTTCACACACCATCAGGCTTCCAAGCAGCTCTCAAGGAAACTCAGTTTTCACTCTGTATGCTTAGTGCCCTTTGTATGGCTAGGACTGAAATGAACCTGGTAGAGCATCCCACACAAACGAATGCTCCACATGCTGGTTTCACATGCCATCAGCTCCACATTCACAGGCAACTTCAGCGCCACAGCCGTTTTCAGATAGCTCTCAATGCAAAGGCTCTAGACGCAAATATTGGTGTGAGTGATAATTCAATCAAGGAAACACTGCATGTTGGTGAAGGGCATATTGAAGAAGGATCAGCCGAGTGGTTCTTGTGGGAGAACAACTCCATTTGGCTCACTAACTTCACACATCATCAGGCTTCCAAGCAGCTCTCAAGGAAACTCAGTATTCACACTCTATGCTTAGTGCCCTTTGTATGGCTAGGATTGAAATGAAGCTTGGTCAGCATCCCACACAAACGAATGCTCCACATGTGGGTTTCACATGCCACCAACTCCACATTCACAGGCAACTTCAGCGCCACAGCCGTTTTCAGATAGCCCTCAATGCAAAGGCTCTAGACGCAAATATTGGTGTGAGAGCTAATTCAATCAAGGAAACACTGCATGTTGGTGAAGGGCATATTGAAGAAGGATCAGCCGAGTGGTTCTTGTGGGAGAACAACTCCATTTGGCTCACTAACTTCACACACCATCAGGCTTCCAAGCAGCTCTCAAGGAAACTCAGTTTTCACACTCTATGCTTAGTGCCCTTTCTTTGGCTAAGACTGAAATGAACCTGGTAGAGCATCCCACACAAACGAATGCTCCACATGCGGGTTTCACATGCCACCAACTCCACATTCACAGGCAACTTCAGCGCCACAGCCGTTTTCAGATAGCCCTCAATGCAAAGGCTCTAGACGCAAATATTGGTGTGAGAGCTAATTCAATCAAGGAAACACTGCATGTGGGTGAAGGGCATATTGAAGAAGGATCAGCCGAGTGGTTCTTGTGGGAGAACAACTCCATTTGGCTCACTAACTTCACACACCATCAGGCTTCCAAGCAGCTCTCAAGGAAACTCAGTTTTCACACTCTATGCTTAGTGCCCATTGTATGGCAAGGACTGAAATGAGTTTGGTCAGCATCCCACACAGACGAATGCTCCACATGCGGGTTTCACATGCCACCAACTCCACATTCACAGGCAACTTCAGCGCCACAACCGTTTTCAGATAGCCCTCAATGCAAAGGCTCTAGACGCAAATATTGGTGTGAGAGCTAATTCAATCAAGGAAACACTGCATGTTGGTGAAGGGCATATTGAAGAAGGATCAGCCGAGTGGTTCTTGTGGGAGAACAACTCCATTTGGCTCACTAACGTCACACACCATCAGGCTTCCAAGCAGCTCTCAAGGAAACTCAGTCTTCACACTCTATGCTTAGTGCCCTTTCTTTGGCTACGACTGAAATGAACCTGGTAGAGCATCCCACACAAACGAATGCTCCACATGCGGGTTTCACATGCCACCAACTCCACATTTACAGGCAACTTCAGCGCCACAGCCGTTTTCAGATAGCCCTCAATGCAAAGGCTCTAGACGCAAATATTGGTGTGAGAGCTAATTCAATCAAGGAAACACTGCATGTTGGTGAAGGGCATATTGAAGAAGGATCAGCCGAGTGGTTCTTGTGGGAGAACAACTCCATTTGGCTCACTAACGTCACACACCATCAGGCTTCCAAGCAGCTCTCAAGGAAACTCAGTTTTCACACTCTATGCTTAGTGCCCTTTGTATGGCAAGGAGTGAAATGAAGTTTGGTCAGCATCCCACACAAACGAATGCTCCACATGCGGGTTTCACATGCCACCAACTCCACATTCACAGGCAACTTCAGCGCCACAGCCATTTTCAGATAGCCCTGAATGCAAAGGCTCTAGACGCAAATATTGGTGTGAGAGCTAATTCAATCAAGGAAACACTGCATGTTGGTGAAGGGCATATTGAAGAAGGATCAGCCGAGTGGTTCTTGTGGGAGAACAACTCCATTTGGCTCACTAACTTCACACACCATCAGGCTTCCAAGCAGCTCTCAAGGAAACTCAGTTTTCACACTCTATGCTTAGTGCCCTTTCTTTGGCTACGACTGAAATGAACCTGGTAGAGCATCCCACACAAACGAATGCTCCACATGCGGGTTTCACATGCCACCAACTCCACATTCACAGGCAACTTCAGCGCCACAGCCGTTTTCAGATAGCCCTCAATGCAAAGGCTCTAGACGCAAATATTGGTGTGAGAGCTAATTCAATCAAGGAAACACTGCATGTTGGTGAAGGGCATATTGAAGAAGGATCAGCCGAGTGGTTCTTGTGGGAGAACAACTCCATTTGGCTCACTAACTTCACACACCATCAGGCTTCCAAGCAGCTCTCAAGGAAACTCAGTTTTCACACTCTATGCTTAGTGCCCTTTGAGTGCATTATCTAGGAATGAACCTGGTAGAGCATCCCACACAAACGAATGCTCCACATGCTGGTTTCACATGCCATCAGCTCCACATTCACAGGCAACTTCAGCGCCACAGCCGTTTTCAGATAGCTCTCAATGCAAAGGCTCTAGACGCAAATATTGGTGTGAGTGATAATTCAATCAAGGAAACACTGCATGTTGGTGAAGGGCATATTGAAGAAGGATCAGCCGAGTGGTTCTTGTGGGAGAACAACTCCATTTGGCTCACTAACTTCACACATCATCAGGCTTCCAAGCAGCTCTCAAGGAAACTCAGTATTCACACTCTATGCTTAGTGCCCTTTGTATGGCTAGGATTGAAATGAAGCTTGGTCAGCATCCCACACAAACGAATGCTCCACATGTGGGTTTCACATGCCACCAACTCCACATTCACAGGCAACTTCAGCGCCACAGCCGTTTTCAGATAGCCCTCAATGCAAAGGCTCTAGACGCAAATATTGGTGTGAGAGCTAATTCAATCAAGGAAACACTGCATGTGGGTGAAGGGCATATTGAAGAAGGATCAGCCGAGTGGTTCTTGTGGGAGAACAACTCCATTTGGCTCACTAACTTCACACACCATCAGGCTTCCAAGCAGCTCTCAAGGAAACTCAGTTTTCACACTCTATGCTTAGTGCTCTGTGAGTGCATTATCTAGGAATGAACCTGGTAGAGCATCCCACACAAACGAATTCTCCACATGCGGGTTTCACATGCCAGCAACTCCACATTCACAGGCAACTTCAGCGCCACAGCCGTTTTCAGATAGCCCTCAATGCAAAGGCTCTAGACGCAAATATTGGTGTGAGAGCTAATTCAATCAAGGAAACACTGCATGTTGGTGAAGGGCATATTGAAGAAGGATCAGCCGAGTGGTTCTTGTGGGAGAACAACTCCATTTGGCTCACTAACTTCACACACCATCAGGCTTCCAAGCAGCTCTCAAGGAAACTCAGTATTCACACTCTATGCTTAGTGCCCTTTCTTTGGCTACGACTGAAATGAACCTGGTAGAGCATCCCACACAAACGAATGCTCCACATGCGGGTTTCACATGCCACCAGCTCCACATTCACAGGCAACTTCAGCGCCACAGCCGTTTTCAGATAGCCCTCAATGCAAAGGCTCTAGACGCAAATATTGGTGTGAGAGATAATTCAATCAAGGAAACACTGCATGTTGGTGAAGGGCATATTGAAGAAGGATCAGCCGAGTGGTTATTGTGGGAGAACAACTCCATTTGGCTCACTAACTTCACACACCATCAGGCTTCCAAGCAGCTCTCAAGGAAACTCAGTTTTCACACTCTATGCTTAGTGCCCATTGTATGGCAAGGACTGAAATGAGTTTGGTCAGCATCCCACACAGACGAATGCTCCACATGCGGGTTTCACATGCCACCAACTCCACATTCACAGGCAACTTCAGAGCCACAACCGTTTTCAGATAGCCCTCAATGCAAAGGCTCTAGACGCAAATATTGGTGTGAGAGCTAATTCAATCAAGAAACACTGCATGTTGGTGAAGGGCATATTGAAGAAGGATCAGCCGAGTGGTTCTTGTGGGAGAACAACGCCATTTGGCTCACTAACGTCACACACCATCAGGCTTCCAAGCAGCTCTCAAGGAAACTCAGTCTTCACACTCTATGCTTAGTGCCCTTTCTTTGGCTACGACTGAAATGAACCTGGTAGAGCATCCCACACAAACGAATGCTCCACATGCGGGTTTCACATGCCACCAACTCCACATTTACAGGCAACTTCAGCGCCACAGCCGTTTTCAGATAGCCCTCAAAGCAAAGGCTCTAGACGCAAATATTGGTGTGAGAGCTAATTCAATCAAGGAAACACTGCATGTTGGTGAAGGGCATATTGAAGAAGGATCAGCCGAGTGGTTCTTGTGGGAGAACAACTCCATTTGGCTCACTAACTTCACACACCATCAGGCTTCCAAGCAGCTCTCAAGGAAACTCAGTTTTCACACTCTATGCTTAGTGCCCTTTGTATGGCAAGGAGTGAAATGAAGTTTGGTCAGCATCCCACACAAACGAATGCTCCACATGCGGGTTTCACATGCCACCAACTCCACATTCACAGGCAACTTCAGCGCCACAGCCATTTTCAGATAGCCCTGAATGCAAAGGCTCTAGACGCAAATATTGGTGTGAGAGCTAATTCAATCAAGGAAACACTGCATGTTGGTGAAGGGCATATTGAAGAAGGATCAGCCGAGTGGTTCTTGTGGGAGAACAACTCCATTTGGCTCACTAACGTCACACACCATCAGGCTTCCAAGCAGCTCTCAAGGAAACTCAGTTTTCACACTCTATGCTTAGTGCCCTTTCTTTGGCTACGACTGAAATGAACCTGGTAGAGCATCCCACACAAACGAATGCTCCACATGCGGGGTTTCACATGCCACCAACTCCACATTCACAGGCAACTTCAGCGCCACAGCCGTTTTCAGATAGCCCTCAATGCAAAGGCTCTAGACGCAAATATTGGTGTGAGAGCTAATTCAATCAAGGAAACACTGCATGTTGGTGAAGGGCATATTGAAGAAGGATCAGCCGAGTGGTTCTTGTGGGAGAACAACTCCATTTGGCTCACTAACTTCACACACCATCAGGCTTCCAAGCAGCTCTCAAGGAAACTCAGTTTTCACACTCTATGCTTAGTGCCCTTTGAGTGCATTATCTAGGAATGAACCTGGTAGAGCATCCCACACAAACGAATGCTCCACATGCGGGTTTCACATGCCACCAACTCCACATTTACAGGCAACTTCAGCGCCACAGCCGTTTTCAGATAGCCCTCAAAGCATAGGCTCTAGACGCAAATATTGGTGTGAGAGCTAATTCAATCAAGGAAACACTGCATGTTGGTGAAGGGCATATTGAAGAAGGATCAGCCGAGTGGTTCTTGTGGGAGAACAACTCCATTTGGCTCACTAACTTCACACACCATCAGGCTTCCAAGCAGCTCTCAAGGAAACTCAGTTTTCACACTCTATGCTTAGTGCCCTTTGTATGGCTAGGACTGAAATGAACCTGGTAGAGCATCCCACACAAACAAGTGCTCCACATGCGGGTTTCACATGCCACCAACTCCACATTCACAGGCAACTTCAGCACTATAGCCGTTTTCAGATAGCCCTCAATGCAAAGGCTCTAGACGCAAATATTGGTGTGAGAGCTAATTCAATCAAGGAAACACTGCATGTTGGTGAAGGGCATATTGAAGAAGGATCAGCCGAGTGGTTCTTGTGGGAGAACAACTCCATTTGGCTCACTAACTTCACACACCATCAGGCTTCCAAGCAGCTCTCAAGCAAACTCAGTTTTCACACTCTATGCTTAGTGCCCTTTGAGTGCATTATCTAGGAAAGAACCTGGTAGAGCATCCCACACAAACGAATGCTCCACATGCGGGTTTCACATGCCACCAACTCCACATTCACAGGCAACTTCAGCGCCACAGCCGTTTTCAGATAGCCCTCAATGCAAAGGCTCTAGACGCAAATATTGGTGTGAGAGCTAATTCAATCAAGGAAACACTGCATGTTGGTGAAGGGCATATTGAAGAAGGATCAGCCGAGTGGTTCTTGTGGGAGAACAACTCCATTTGGCTCACTAACTTCACACACCATCAGGCTTCCAAGCAGCTCTCAAGAAAACTCAGTTTTCACACTCTATGCTTAGTGCCCTTTGTGTGCCTAGGACTGAAATGAAGCTTGGTCAGCATCCCACACAAACGAATGCTCCACATGCGGGTTTCACATGCCACCAACTCCACATTCACAGGCAACTTCAGCGCCACAGCCGTTTTCAGATAGCCCTCAATGCAAAGGCTCTAGACGCAAATATTGGTGTGAGAGCTAATTCAATCAAGGAAACACTGCATGTTGGTGAAGGGCATATTGAAGAAGGATCAGCCGAGTGGTTCTTGTGGGAGAACAACTCCATTTGGCTCACTAACTTCACACACCATCAGGCTTCCAAGCAGCTCTCAAGGAAACTCAGTTTTCACACTGTAGGCTTAGTGCTCTTTGTGGGCCTAGGACTGAAGTGAAGCTTGGTCAGCATCCCACACAAACGAATGCTCCACATGCGGGTTTCACATGCCACCAACTCCACATTCACAGGCAACTTCAGCGCCACAGCCGTTTTCAGATAGCCCTCAATGCAAAGGCTCTAGACGCAAATATTGGTGTGAGAGCTAATTCAATCAAGGAAACACTGCATGTTGGTGAAGGGCATATTGAAGAAGGATCAGCCGAGTGGTTCTTGTGGGAGAACAACTCCATTTGGCTCACTAACTTCACACACCATCAGGCTTCCAAGCAGCTCTCAAGGAAACTCAGTTTTCACACTCTATGCCTAGCGCCCTTTGTATGGCTAGGACTGAAATGAACCTGGTAGAGCATCCCACACAAACGAATGCTCCACATGCGGGTTTCACATGCCACCAACTCCACATTCACAGGCAACTTCAGCGCCACAGCCGTTTTCAGATAGCCCTCAATGCAAAGGCTCTAGACGCAAATATTGGTGTGAGAGCTAATTCAATCAAGGAAACACTGCATGTTGGTGAAGGGCATATTGAAGAAGGATCAGCCGAGTGGTTCTTGTGGGAGAACAACTCCATTTGGCTCACTAACTTCACACACCATCAGGCTTCCAAGCAGCTCTCAAGGAAACTCAGTTTTCACACTCTATGCTTACTGCTCTTTGAGTGGATTATCTAGGAATGAACCTGGTAGAGCATCCCACACAAACGAATGTTCCACATGCTGGTTTCACATGCCACCAACTCCACATTCACAGGCAACTTCAGCGCCACAGCCATTTTCAGATAGCCCTCAATGCAAAGGCTCTAGACGCAAATATTGGTGTGAGAGCTAATTCAATCAAGGAAACACTGCATGTTGGTGAAGGGCATATTGAAGAAGGATCAGCCGAGTGGTTCTTGTGGGAGAACAACTCCATTTGGCTCACTAACTTCACACACCATCAGGCTTCCAAGCAGCTCTCAAGGAAACTCAGTTTTCACACTCTATGCTTAGTGCCCTTTGAGTGCATTATCTAGGAATGAACCTGGTAGAGCATCCCACACAAACGAATGCTCCACATGCGGGTTTCACATGCCACCAACTCCACATTCACAGGCAACTTCAGCGCCACAGCCGTTTTCAGATAGCCCTCAATGCAAAGGCTCTAGACGCAAATATTGGTGTGAGAGCTAATTCAATCAAGGAAACACTGCATGTTGGTGAAGGGCATATTGAAGAAGGATCAGCCGAGTGGTTCTTGTGGGAGAACAACTCCATTTGGCTCACTAACTTCACACACCATCAGGCTTCCAAGCAGCTCTCAAGGAAACTCAGTTTTCACACTGTAGGCTTAGTGCTCTTTGTGGGCCTAGGACTGAAGTGAAGCTTGGTCAGCATCCCACACAAACGAATGCTCCACATGCGGGTTTCACATGCCACCAACTCCACATTCACAGGCAACTTCAGCGCCACAGCCGTTTTCAGATAGCCCTCAATGCAAAGGCTCTAGACGCAAATATTGGTGTGAGAGCTAATTCAATCAAGGAAACACTGCATGTTGGTGAAGGGCATATTGAAGAAGGATCAGCCGAGTGGTTCTTGTGGGAGAACAACTCCATTTGGCTCACTAACTTCACACACCATCAGGCTTCCAAGCAGCTCTCAAGGAAACTCAGTTTTCACACTCTATGCCTAGCGCCCTTTGTATGGCTAGGACTGAAATGAACCTGGTAGAGCATCCCACACAAACGAATGCTCCACATGCGGGTTTCACATGCCACCAACTCCACATTCACAGGCAACTTCAGCGCCACAGCCGTTTTCAGATAGCCCTCAATGCAAAGGCTCTAGACGCAAATATTGGTGTGAGAGCTAATTCAATCAAGGAAACACTGCATGTTGGTGAAGGGCATATTGAAGAAGGATCAGCCGAGTGGTTCTTGTGGGAGAACAACTCCATTTGGCTCACTAACTTCACACACCATCAGGCTTCCAAGCAGCTCTCAAGGAAACTCAGTTTTCACACTCTATGCTTACTGCTCTTTGAGTGGATTATCTAGGAATGAACCTGGTAGAGCATCCCACACAAACGAATGTTCCACATGCTGGTTTCACATGCCACCAACTCCACATTCACAGGCAACTTCAGCGCCACAGCCATTTTCAGATAGCCCTCAATGCAAAGGCTCTAGACGCAAATATTGGTGTGAGAGCTAATTCAATCAAGGAAACACTGCATGTTGGTGAAGGGCATATTGAAGAAGGATCAGCCGAGTGGTTCTTGTGGGAGAACAACTCCATTTGGCTCACTAACTTCACACACCATCAGGCTTCCAAGCAGCTCTCAAGGAAACTCAGTTTTCACACTCTATGCTTAGTGCCCTTTGAGTGCATTATCTAGGAATGAACCTGGTAGAGCATCCCACACAAACGAATGCTCCACATGCGGGTTTCACATGCCACCAACTCCACATTCACAGGCAACTTCAGCGCCACAGCCGTTTTCAGATAGCCCTCAATGCAAAGGCTCTAGACGCAAATATTGGTGTGAGAGCTAATTCAATCAAGGAAACACTGCATGTTGGTGAAGGGCATATTGAAGAAGGATCAGCCGAGTGGTTCTTGTGGGAGAACAACTCCATTTGGCTCACTAACTTCACACACCATCAGGTTTCCAAGCAGCTCTCAAGGAAACTCAGTTTTCACACTCTATGCTTAGTGCCCTTTGTGCGCCTAGGACTGAAATGAAGCTTGGTCAGCATCCCACACAAACGAATGCTCCACATGCGGGTTTCACATGCCACCAACTCCACTTTCACAGGCAACTTCAGCGCCACAGCCGTTTTCAGATAGCCCTCAATGCAAAGGCTCTAGACGCAAATATTGGTGTGAGAGCTAATTCAATCAAGGAAACACTGCATGTTGGTGAAGGGCATATTGAAGAAGGATCAGCCGAGTGGTTCTTGTGGGAGAACAACTCCATTTGGCTCACTAACTTCACACACCATCAGGCTTCCATGTAGCTCTCAAGGAAACTCAGTTTTCACACTCTATGCTTAGTGCTCTTTGTGTGCCTAGGACTGAAGTGAAGCTTGGTCAGCATCCCACACAAACGAATGCTCCACATGCGGGTTTCACATGCAAGCAACTCCACATTCACAGGCAACTTCAGCGCCACAGCCGTTTTCAGATAGCCCTCAATGCAAAGGCTCTAGACGCAAATATTGGTGTGAGAGCTAATTCAATCAAGGAAACACTGCATGTTGGTGAAGGGCATATTGAAGAAGGATCAGCCGAGTGGTTCTTGTGGGAGAACAACTCCATTTGGCTCACTAACTTCACACACCATCAGGCTTCCAAGCAGCTCTCAAGGAAACTCAGTTTTCACACTCTATGCTTAGTGCCCTTTGAGTGCATTATCTAGGAATGAACCTGGTAGAGCATCCCACACAAACGAATGCTCCACATGCGGGTTTCACATGCCACCAACTCCACATTCACAGGCAACTTCAGCGCCACAGCCGTTTTCAGATAGCCCTCAATGCAAAGGCTCTAGACACAAATATTGGTGTGAGAGCTAATTCAATCAAGGAAACACTGCATGTTGGTGAAGGGCATATTGAAGAAGGATCAGCCGAGTGGTTCTTGTGGGAGAACAACTCCATTTGGCTCACTAACTTCACACACCATCAGGCTTCCAAGCAGCTCTCAAGGAAACTCAGTTTTCAACACTGTATGCTTACTGCTCTTTGTGTGCCTAGGACTGAAGTGAAGCTTGGTCAGCATCCCACACAAACGAATGCTCCACATGCGGGTTTCACATGCCAGCAACTCCACATTCACAGGCAACTTCAGCGCCACAGCCGTTTTCAGATAGCCCTCAATGCAAAGGCTCTAGACGCAAATATTGGTGTGAGAGCTAATTCAATCAAGGAAACACTGCATGTTGGTGAAGGGCATATTGAAGAAGGATCAGCCGAGTGGTTCTTGTGGGAGAACAACTCCATTTGGCTCACTAACTTCACACACCATCAGGCTTCCAAGCAGCTCTCAAGGAAACTCAGTTTTCACACTCTATGCTTAGTGCCCTTTGTATGGCTAGGACTGAAATGAACCTGGTAGAGCATCCCACACAAACGAATGCTCCACATGCGGGTTTCACATGCCACCAACTCCACATTCACAGGCAACTTCAGCGCCACAGCCGTTTTCAGATAGCCCTCAATGCAAAGGCTCTAGACGCAAATATTGGTGTGAGAGCTAATTCAATCAAGGAAACACTGCATGTTGCTGAAGGGCATATTGAAGAAGGATCAGCCGAGTGGTTCTTGTGGGAGAACAACTCCATTTGGCTCACTAACTTCACACACCATCAGGCTTCCAAGCAGCTCTCAAGGAAACTCAGTTTTCACACTCTATGCTTAGTGCCCTTTGAGTGCATTATCTAGGAATGAACCTGGTAGAGCATCCCACACAAACGAATGCTCCACATGCGGGTTTCACATGCCACCAACTCCACATTCACAGGCAACTTCAGCGCCACAGCCGTTTTCAGATAGCCCTCAATGCAAAGGCTCTAGACGCAAATATTGGTGTGAGAGCTAATTCAATCAAGGAAACACTGCATGTTGGTGAAGGGCATATTGAAGAAGGATCAGCCGAGTGGTTCTTGTGGGAGAACAACTCCATTTGGCTCACTAACTTCACACACCATCAGGCTTCCAAGCAGCTCTCAAGGAAACTCAGTTTTCACACTCTATGCTTACTGCTCTTTGTGTGCCTAGGACCGAAATGAAACTTGGTCAGCATCCCACACAAACGAATGCTCCACATGCGGGTTTCACATGCCACCAACTCCACATTCACAGGCAACTTCAGCGCCACAGCCGTTTTCAGATAGCCCTCAATGCAAAGGCTCTAGACGCAAATATTGGTGTGAGAGCTAATTCAATCAAGGAAACACTGCATGTTGGTGAAGGGCATATTGAAGAAGGATCAGCCGAGTGGTTCTTGTGGGAGAACAACTCCATTTGGCTCACTAACTTCACACACCATCAGGCTTCCAAGCAGCTCTCAAGGAAACTCAGTTTTCACACTCTATGCTTAGTGCCCTTTGAGTGCATTATCTAGGAATGAACCTGGTAGAGCATCCCACACAAACGAATGCTCCACATGCGGGTTTCACATGCCACCAACTCCACATTCACAGGCAACTTCAGCGCCACAGCCGTTTTCAGATAGCCCTCAATGCAAAGGCTTTAGACGCAAATATTGGTGTGAGAGCTAATTCAATCAAGGAAACACTGCATGTTGGTGAAGGGCATATTGAAGAAGGATCAGCCGAGTGGTTCTTGTGGGAGAACAACTCCATTTGGCTCACTAACTTCACACACCATCAGGCTTCCAAGCAGCTCTCAAGGAAACTCAGTTTTCACACTCTATGCTTAGTGCCCTTTGAGTGCATTATCTAGGAATGAACCTGGTAGAGCATCCCACACAAACGAATGCTCCACATGCGGGTTTCACATGCCACCAACTCCACATTCACAGGCAACTTCAGCGCCACAGCCGTTTTCAGATAGCCCTCAATGCAAAGGCTCTAGACGCAAATATTGGTGTGAGAGCTAATTCAATCAAGGAAACACTGCATGTTGGTGAAGGGCATATTGAAGAAGGATCAGCCAAGTGGTTCTTGTGGGAGAACAACTCCATTTGGCTCACTAACTTCACACACCATCAGGCTTCCAAGCAGCTCTCAAGGAAACTCAGTTTTCACACTCTCTGCTTAGTGCCATTTGTATGGCTAGGACTGAAATGAACCTGGTAGAGCATCCCACACAAACGAATGCTCCACATGCGGGTTTCACATGCCACCAACTCCACATTCACAGGCAACTTCAGCGCCACAGCCGTTTTCAGATAGCCCTCAATGCAAAGGCTCTAGACGCAAATATTGGTGTGAGAGCTAATTCAATCAAGGAAACACTGCATGTTGGTGAAGGGCATATTGAAGAAGGATCAGCCGAGTGGTTCTTGTGGGAGAACAACTCCATTTGGCTCACTAACTTCACACACCATCAGGCTTCCAAGCAGCTCTCAAGGAAACTCAGTTTTCACACTCTATGCTTAGTGCCCTTTGAGTGCATTATCTAGGAATGAACCTGGTAGAGCATCCCACACAAACGAATGCTCCACATGCGGGTTTCACATGCCAGCAACTCCACATTCACAGGCAACTTCAGCGCCACAGCCGTTTTCAGATAGCCCTCAATGCAACGGCTCTAGACGCAAATATTGGTGTGAGAGCTAATTCAATCAAGGAAACACTGCATGTTGGTGAAGGGCATATTGAAGAAGGATCAGCCGAGTGGTTCTTGTGGGAGAACAACTCCATTTGGCTCACTAACTTCACACACCATCAGGCTTCCAAGCAGCTCTCAAGGAAACTGTTTTCACACTCTATGCTTAGTGCTCTTTGTGTGCCTAGGACTGAAATGAAGCTTGGTCAGCATCCCACATAAACGAATGCTCCACATGCGGGTTTCACATGCCACCAACTCCACATTCACAGGCAACTTCAGCGCCACAGCCGTTTTCAGATAGCCCTCAATGCAAAGGCTTTAGACGCAAATATTGGTGTGAGAGCTAATTCAATCAAGGAAACACTGCATGTTGGTGAAGGGCATATTGAAGAAGGATCAGCCGAGTGGTTCTTGTGGGAGAACAACTCCATTTGGCTCACTAACTTCACACACCATCAGGCTTCCAAGCAGCTCTCAAGGAAACTCAGTTTTCACACTCTATGCTTAGTGCCCTTTGAGTGCATTATCTAGGAATGAACCTGGTAGAGCATCCCACACAAACGAATGCTCCACATGCGGGTTTCACATGCCACCAACTCTCACATTCACAGGCAACTTCAGCGCCACAGCCGTTTTCAGATAGCCCTCAATGCAAAGGCTCTAGACGCAAATATTGGTGTGAGAGCTAATTCAATCAAGGAAACACTGCATGTTGGTGAAGGGCATATTGAAGAAGGATCAGCCGAGTGGTTCTTGTGGGAGAACAACTCCATTTGGCTCACTAACTTCACACACCATCAGGCTTCCAAGCAGCTCTCAAGGAAACTCAGTTTTCACACTCTCTGCTTAGTGCCATTTGTATGGCTAGGACTGAAATGAACCTGGTAGAGCATCCCACACAAACGAATGCTCCACATGCGGGTTTCACATGCCACCAACTCCACATTCACAGGCAACTTCAGCGCCACAGCCGTTTTCAGATAGCCCTCAATGCAAAGGCTCTAGACGCAAATATTGGTGTGAGAGCTAATTCAATCAAGGAAACACTGCATGTTGGTGAAGGGCATATTGAAGAAGGATCAGCCGAGTGGTTCTTGTGGGAGAACAACTCCATTTGGCTCACTAACTTCACACACCATCAGGCTTCCAAGCAGCTCTCAAGGAAACTCAGTTTTCACACTCTCTGCTTAGTGCCATTTGTATGGCTAGGACTGAAATGAACCTGGTAGAGCATCCCACACAAACGAATGCTCCACATGCGGGTTTCACATGCCACCAACTCCACATTCACAGGCAACTTCAGCGCCACAGCCGTTTTCAGATAGCCCTCAATGCAAAGGCTCTAGACGCAAATATTGGTGTGAGAGCTAATTCAATCAAGGAAACACTGCATGTTGGTGAAGGGCATATTGAAGAAGGATCAGCCGAGTGGTTCTTGTGGGAGAACAACTCCATTTGGCTCACTAACTTCACACACCATCAGGCTTCCAAGCAGCTCTCAAGGAAACTCAGTTTTCACACTCTATGCTTACTGCTCTTTGTGTGCCTAGGACCGAAATGAAACTTGGTCAGCATCCCACACAAACGAATGCTCCACATGCGGGTTTCACATGCCACCAACTCCACATTCACAGGCAACTTCAGCGCCACAGCCGTTTTCAGATAGCCCTCAATGCAAAGGCTCTAGACGCAAATATTGGTGTGAGAGCTAATTCAATCAAGGAAACACTGCATGTTGGTGAAGGGCATATTGAAGAAGGATCAGCCGAGTGGTTCTTGTGGGAGAACAACTCCATTTGGCTCACTAACTTCACACCACCATCAGGCTTCCAAGCAGCTCTCAAGGAAACTCAGTTTTCACACTCTATGCTTAGTGCCCTTTGAGTGCATTATCTAGGAATGAACCAGGTAGAGCATCCCACACAAACGAATGCTCCACATGCGGGTTTCACATGCCACCAACTCCACATTCACAGGCAACTTCAGCGCCACAGCCGTTTTCAGATAGCCCTCAATGCAAAGGCTCTAGACGCAAATATTGGTGTGAGAGCTAATTCAATCAAGGAAACACTGCATGTTGGTGAAGGGCATATTGAAGAAGGATCAGCCGAGTGGTTCTTGTGGGAGAACAACTCCATTTGGCTCACTAACTTCACACACCATCAGGCTTCCAAGCAGCTCTCAAGGAAACTCAGTTTTCACACTCTCTGCTTAGTGCCATTTGTATGGCTAGGACTGAAATGAACCTGGTAGAGCATCCCACACAAACGAATGCTCCACATGCGGGTTTCACATGCCACCAACTCCACATTCACAGGCAACTTCAGCGCCACAGCCGTTTTCAGATAGCCCTCAATGCAAAGGCTCTAGACGCAAATATTGGTGTGAGAGCTAATTCAATCAAGGAAACACTGCATGTTGGTGAAGGGCATATTGAAGAAGGATCAGCCGAGTGGTTCTTGTGGGAGAACAACTCCATTTGGCTCACTAACTTCACACACAATCAGGCTTCCAAGCAGCTCTCAAGGAAACTCAGTTTTCACACTCTATGCTTAGTGCCCTTTGAGTGCATTATCTAGGAATGAACCTGGTAGAGCATCCCACACAAACGAATGCTCCACATGCGGGTTTCACATGCCAGCAACTCCACATTCACAGGCAACTTCAGCGCCACAGCCGTTTTCAGATAGCCCTCAATGCAACGGCTCTAGACGCAAATATTGGTGTGAGAGCTAATTCAATCAAGGAAACACTGCATGTTGGTGAAGGGCATATTGAAGAAGGATCAGCCGAGTGGTTCTTGTGGGAGAACAACTCCATTTGGCTCACTAACTTCACACACCATCAGGCTTCCAAGCAGCTCTCAAGGAAACTGTTTTCACACTCTATGCTTAGTGCCCTTTGTATGGCTAGGACTGAAATGAACCTGGTAGAGCATCCCACATAAACGAATGCTCCACATGCGGGTTTCACATGCCACCAACTCCACATTCACAGGCAACTTCAGCGCCACAGCCGTTTTCAGATAGCCCTCAATGCAAAGGCTCTAGACGCAAATATTGGTGTGAGAGCTAATTCAATCAAGGAAACACTGCATGTTGGTGAAGGGCATATTGAAGAAGGATCAGCCGAGTGGTTCTTGTGGGAGAACAACTCCATTTGGCTCACTAACTTCACACACCATCAGGCTTCCAAGCAGCTCTCAAGGAAACTCAGTTTTCACACTCTATGTGTAGTGCCCTTTGAGTGCATTATCTAGGAATGAACCTGGTAGAGCATCCCACACAAACGAATGCTCCACATGCGGGTTTCACATGCCACCAACTCCACATTCACAGGCAACTTCAGCGCCACAGCCGTTTTCAGATAGCCCTCAATGCAAAGGCTTTAGACGCAAATATTGGTGTGAGAGCTAATTCAATCAAGGAAACACTGCATGTTGGTGAAGGGCATATTGAAGAAGGATCAGCCGAGTGGTTCTTGTGGGAGAACAACTCCATTTGGCTCACTAACTTCACACACCATCAGGCTTCCAAGCAGCTCTCAAGGAAACTCAGTTTTCACACTCTATGCTTAGTGCCCTTTGAGTGCATTATCTAGGAATGAACCTGGTAGAGCATCCCACACAAACGAATGCTCCACATGCGGGTTTCACATGCCACCAACTCCACATTCACAGGCAACTTCAGCGCCACAGCCGTTTTCAGATAGCCCTCAATGCAAAGGCTCTAGACGCAAATATTGGTGTGAGAGCTAATTCAATCAAGGAAACACTGCATGTTGGTGAAGGGCATATTGAAGAAGGATCAGCCGAGTGGTTCTTGTGGGAGAACAACTCCATTTGGCTCACTAACTTCACACACCATCAGGCTTCCAAGCAGCTCTCAAGGAAACTCAGTTTTCACACTCTCTGCTTAGTGCCATTTGTATGGCTAGGACTGAAATGAACCTGGTAGAGCATCCCACACAAACGAATGCTCCACATGCGGGTTTCACATGCCACCAACTCCACATTCACAGGCAACTTCAGCGCCACAGCCGTTTTCAGATAGCCCTCAATGCAAAGGCTCTAGACGCAAATATTGGTGTGAGAGCTAATTCAATCAAGGAAACACTGCATGTTGGTGAAGGGCATATTGAAGAAGGATCAGCCGAGTGGTTCTTGTGGGAGAACAACTCCATTTGGCTCACTAACGTCACACACCATCAGGCTTCCAAGCAGCTCTCAAGGAAACTCAGTTTTCACACTCTATGCTTAGTGCCCTTTGAGTGCATTATCTAGGAATGAACCTGGTAGAGCATCCCACACAAACGAATGCTCCACATGCGGGTTTCACATGCCAGCAACTCCACATTCACAGGCAACTTCAGCGCCACAGCCGTTTTCAGATAGCCCTCAATGCAAAGGCTCTAGACGCAAATATTGGTGTGAGAGCTAATTCAATCAAGGAAACACTGCATGTTGGTGAAGGGCATATTGAAGAAGGATCAGCCGAGTGGTTCTTGTGGGAGAACAACTCCATTTGGCTCACTAACTTCACACACCATCAGGCTTCCAAGCAGCTCTCAAGGAAACTCAGTTTTCACACTCTCTGCTTAGTGCCATTTGTATGGCTAGGACTGAAATGAACCTGGTAGAGCATCCCACACAAACGAATGCTCCACATGCGGGTTTCACATGCCACCAACTCCACATTCACAGGCAACTTCAGCGCCACAGCCGTTTTCAGATAGCCCTCAATGCAAAGGCTCTAGACGCAAATATTGGTGTGAGAGCTAATTCAATCAAGGAAACACTGCATGTTGGTGAAGGGCATATTGAAGAAGGATCAGCCGAGTGGTTCTTGTGGGAGAACAACTCCATTTGGCTCACTAACTTCACACACCATCAGGCTTCCAAGCAGCTCTCAAGGAAACTCAGTTTTCACACTCTATGCTTAGTGCCCTTTGAGTGCATTATCTAGGAATGAACCTGGTAGAGCATCCCACACAAACGAATGCTCCACATGCGGGTTTCACATGCCAGCAACTCCACATTCACAGGCAACTTCAGCGCCACAGCCGTTTTCAGATAGCCCTCAATGCAAAGGCTCTAGACGCAAATATTGGTGTGAGAGCTAATTCAATCAAGGAAACACTGCATGTTGGTGAAGGGCATATTGAAGAAGGATCAGCCGAGTGGTTCTTGTGGGAGAACAACTCCATTTGGCTCACTAACTTCACACACCATCAGGCTTCCAAGCAGCTCTCAAGGAAACTGTTTTCACACTCTATGCTTAGTGCTGTTTGTGTGCCTAGGACTGAAATGAAGCTTGGTCAGCATCCCACATAAACGAATGCTCCACATGCGGGTTTCACATGCCACCAACTCCACATTCACAGGCAACTTCAGCGCCACAGCCGTTTTCAGATAGCCCTCAATGCAAAGGCTCTAGACGCAAATATTGGTGTGAGAGCTAATTCAATCAAGGAAACACTGCATGTTGGTGAAGGGCATATTGAAGAAGGATCAGCCGAGTGGTTCTTGTGGGAGAACAACTCCATTTGGCTCACTAACTTCACACACCATCAGGCTTCCAAGCAGCTCTCAAGGAAACTCAGTTTTCACACTCTATGCTTAGTGCCCTTTGAGTGCATTATCTAGGAATGAACCTGGTAGAGCATCCCACACAAACGAATGCTCCACATGCGGGTTTCACATGCCACCAACTCCACATTCACAGGCAACTTCAGCGCCACAGCCGTTTTCAGATAGCCCTCAATGCAAAGGCTCTAGACGCAAATATTGGTGTGAGAGCTAATTCAATCAAGGAAACACTGCATGTTGGTGAAGGGCATATTGAAGAAGGATCAGCCGAGTGGTTCTTGTGGGAGAACAACTCCATTTGGCTCACTAACTTCACACACCATCAGGCTTCCAAGCAGCTCTCAAGGAAACTCAGTTTTCACACTCTATGCTTAGTGCCCTTTGAGTGCATTATCTAGGAATGAACCTGGTAGAGCATCCCACACAAACGAATGCTCCACATGCGGGTTTCACATGCCACCAACTCCACATTCACAGGCAACTTCAGCGCCACAGCCGTTTTCAGATAGCCCTCAATGCAAAGGCTCTAGACGCAAATATTGGTGTGAGAGCTAATTCAATCAAGGAAACACTGCATGTTGGTGAAGGGCATATTGAAGAAGGATCAGCCGAGTGGTTCTTGTGGGAGAACAACTCCATTTGGCTCACTAACTTCACACACCATCAGGCTTCCAAGCAGCTCTCAAGGAAACTCAGTTTTCACACTCTCTGCTTAGTGCCATTTGTATGGCTAGGACTGAAATGAACCTGGTAGAGCATCCCACACAAACGAATGCTCCACATGCGGGTTTCACATGCCACCAACTCCACATTCACAGGCAACTTCAGCGCCACAGCCGTTTTCAGATAGCCCTCAATGCAAAGGCTCTAGACGCAAATATTGGTGTGAGAGCTAATTCAATCAAGGAAACACTGCATGTTGGTGAAGGGCATATTGAAGAAGGATCAGCCGAGTGGTTCTTGTGGGAGAACAACTCCATTTGGCTCACTAACTTCACACACCATCAGGCTTCCAAGCAGCTCTCAAGGAAACTCAGTTTTCACACTCTATGCTTAGTGCCCTTTGAGTGCATTATCTAGGAATGAACCTGGTAGAGCATCCCACACAAACGAATGCTCCACATGCGGGTTTCACATGCCAGCAACTCCACATTCACAGGCAACTTCAGCGCCACAGCCGTTTTCAGATAGCCCTCAATGCAAAGGCTCTAGACGCAAATATTGGTGTGAGAGCTAATTCAATCAAGGAAACACTGCATGTTGGTGAAGGGCATATTGAAGAAGGATCAGCCGAGTGGTTCTTGTGGGAGAACAACTCCATTTGGCTCACTAACTTCACACACCATCAGGCTTCCAAGCAGCTCTCAAGGAAACTCAGTTTTCACACTCTCTGCTTAGTGCCATTTGTATGGCTAGGACTGAAATGAACCTGGTAGAGCATCCCACACAAACGAATGCTCCACATGCGGGTTTCACATGCCACCAACTCCACATTCACAGGCAACTTCAGCGCCACAGCCGTTTTCAGATAGCCCTCAATGCAAAGGCTCTAGACGCAAATATTGGTGTGACAGCTAATTCAATCAAGGAAACACTGCATGTTGGTGAAGGGCATATTGAAGAAGGATCAGCCGAGTGGTTCTTGTGGGAGAACAACTCCATTTGGCTCACTAACTTCACACACCATCAGGCTTCCAAGCAGCTCTCAAGGAAACTCAGTTTTCACACTCTATGCTTAGTGCCCTTTGAGTGCATTATCTAGGAATGAACCTGGTAGAGCATCCCACACAAACGAATGCTCCACATGCGGGTTTCACATGCCAGCAACTCCACATTCACAGGCAACTTCAGCGCCACAGCCGTTTTCAGATAGCCCTCAATGCAAAGGCTCTAGACGCAAATATTGGTGTGAGAGCTAATTCAATCAAGGAAACACTGCATGTTGGTGAAGGGCATATTGAAGAAGGATCAGCCGAGTGGTTCTTGTGGGAGAACAACTCCATTTGGCTCACTAACTTCACACACCATCAGGCTTCCAAGCAGCTCTCAAGGAAACTCAGTTTTCACACTCTATGCTTAGTGCCCTTTGAGTGCATTATCTAGGAATGAACCTGGTAGAGCATCCCACACAAACGAATGCTCCACATGCGGGTTTCACATGCCAGCAACTCCACATTCACAGGCAACTTCAGCGCCACAGCCGTTTTCAGATAGCCCTCAATGCAAAGGCTCTAGACGCAAATATTGGTGTGAGAGCTAATTCAATCAAGGAAACACTGCATGTTGGTGAAGGGCATATTGAAGAAGGATCAGCCGAGTGGTTCTTGTGGGAGAACAACTCCATTTGGCTCACTAACTTCACACACCATCAGGCTTCCAAGCAGCTCTCAAGGAAACTGTTTTCACACTCTATGCTTAGTGCTCTTTGTGTGCCTAGGACTGAAATGAAGCTTGGTCAGCATCCCACACAAACGAATGCTCCACATGCGGGTTTCACATGCCACCAACTCCACATTCACAGGCAACTTCAGCGCCACAGCCGTTTTCAGATAGCCCTCAATGCAAAGGCTCTAGACGCAAATATTGGTGTGACAGCTAATTCAATCAAGGAAACACTGCATGTTGGTGAAGGGCATATTGAAGAAGGATCAGCCGAGTGGTTCTTGTGGGAGAACAACTCCATTTGGCTCACTAACTTCACACACCATCAGGCTTCCAAGCAGCTCTCAAGGAAACTCAGTTTTCACACTCTATGCTTAGTGCCCTTTGAGTGCATTATCTAGGAATGAACCTGGTAGAGCATCCCACACAAACGAATGCTCCACATGCGGGTTTCACATGCCACCAACTCCACATTCACAGGCAACTTCAGCGCCACAGCCGTTTTCAGATAGCCCTCAATGCAAAGGCTTTAGACGCAAATATTGGTGTGAGAGCTAATTCAATCAAGGAAACACTGCATGTTGGTGAAGGGCATATTGAAGAAGGATCAGCCGAGTGGTTCTTGTGGGAGAACAACTCCATTTGGCTCACTAACTTCACACACCATCAGGCTTCCAAGCAGCTCTCAAGGAAACTCAGTTTTCACACTCTATGCTTAGTGCCCTTTGAGTGCATTATCTAGGAATGAACCTGGTAGAGCATCCCACACAAACGAATGCTCCACATGCGGGTTTCACATGCCACCAACTCCACATTCACAGGCAACTTCAGCGCCACAGCCGTTTTCAGATAGCCCTCAATGCAAAGGCTCTAGACGCAAATATTGGTGTGAGAGCTAATTCAATCAAGGAAACACTGCATGTTGGTGAAGGGCATATTGAAGAAGGATCAGCCGAGTGGTTCTTGTGGGAGAACAACTCCATTTGGCTCACTAACTTCACACACCATCAGGCTTCCAAGCAGCTCTCAAGGAAACTCAGTTTTCACACTCTCTGCTTAGTGCCATTTGTATGGCTAGGACTGAAATGAACCTGGTAGAGCATCCCACACAAACGAATGCTCCACATGCGGGTTTCACATGCCACCAACTCCACATTCACAGGCAACTTCAGCGCCACAGCCGTTTTCAGATAGCCCTCAATGCAAAGGCTCTAGACGCAAATATTGGTGTGAGAGCTAATTCAATCAAGGAAACACTGCATGTTGGTGAAGGGCATATTGAAGAAGGATCAGCCGAGTGGTTCTTGTGGGAGAACAACTCCATTTGGCTCACTAACTTCACACACCATCAGGCTTCCAAGCAGCTCTCAAGGAAACTCAGTTTTCACACTCTATGCTTAGTGCCCTTTGAGTGCATTATCTAGGAATGAACCTGGTAGAGCATCCCACACAAACGAATGCTCCACATGCGGGTTTCACATGCCACCAACTCCACATTCACAGGCAACTTCAGCGCCACAGCCGTTTTCAGATAGCCCTCAATGCAAAGGCTCTAGACGCAAATATTGGTGTGAGAGCTAATTCAATCAAGGAAACACTGCATGTTGGTGAAGGGCATATTGAAGAAGGATCAGCCGAGTGGTTCTTGTGGGAGAACAACTCCATTTGGCTCACTAACTTCACACACCATCAGGCTTCCAAGCAGCTCTCAAGGAAACTCAGTTTTCACACTCTCTGCTTAGTGCCATTTGTATGGCTAGGACTGAAATGAACCTGGTAGAGCATCCCACACAAACGAATGCTCCACATGCGGGTTTCACATGCCACCAACTCCACATTCACAGGCAACTTCAGCGCCACAGCCGTTTTCAGATAGCCCTCAATGCAAAGGCTCTAGACGCAAATATTGGTGTGAGAGCTAATTCAATCAAGGAAACACTGCATGTTGGTGAAGGGCATATTGAAGAAGGATCAGCCGAGTGGTTCTTGTGGGAGAACAACTCCATTTGGCTCACTAACTTCACACACCATCAGGCTTCCAAGCAGCTCTCAAGGAAACTCAGTTTTCACACTCTATGCTTAGTGCCCTTTGAGTGCATTATCTAGGAATGAACCTGGTAGAGCATCCCACACAAACGAATGCTCCACATGCGGGTTTCACATGCCACCAACTCCACATTCACAGGCAACTTCAGCGCCACAGCCGTTTTCAGATAGCCCTCAATGCAAAGGCTCTAGACGCAAATATTGGTGTGAGAGCTAATTCAATCAAGGAAACACTGCATGTTGGTGAAGGGCATATTGAAGAAGGATCAGCCGAGTGGTTCTTGTGGGAGAACAACTCCATTTGGCTCACTAACTTCACACACCATCAGGCTTCCAAGCAGCTCTCAAGGAAACTCAGTTTTCACACTCTATGCTTAGTGCCCTTTGAGTGCATTATCTAGGAATGAACCTGGTAGAGCATCCCACACAAACGAATGCTCCACATGCGGGTTTCACATGCCAGCAACTCCACATTCACAGGCAACTTCAGCGCCACAGCCGTTTTCAGATAGCCCTCAATGCAAAGGCTCTAGACGCAAATATTGGTGTGAGAGCTAATTCAATCAAGGAAACACTGCATGTTGGTGAAGGGCATATTGAAGAAGGATCAGCCGAGTGGTTCTTGTGGGAGAACAACTCCATTTGGCTCACTAACTTCACACACCATCAGGCTTCCAAGCAGCTCTCAAGGAAACTGTTTTCACACTCTATGCTTAGTGCTCTTTGTGTGCCTAGGACTGAAATGAAGCTTCGTCAGCATCCCACATAAACGAATGCTCCACATGCGGGTTTCACATGCCACCAACTCCACATTCACAGGCAACTTCAGCGCCACAGCCGTTTTCAGATAGCCCTCAATGCAAAGGCTTTAGACGCAAATATTGGTGTGAGAGCTAATTCAATCAAGGAAACACTGCATGTTGGTGAAGGGCATATTGAAGAAGGATCAGCCGAGTGGTTCTTGTGGGAGAACAACTCCATTTGGCTCACTAACTTCACACACCATCAGGCTTCCAAGCAGCTCTCAAGGAAACTCAGTTTTCACACTCTCTGCTTAGTGCCATTTGTATGGCTAGGACTGAAATGAACCTGGTAGAGCATCCCACACAAACGAATGCTCCACATGCGGGTTTCACATGCCACCAACTCCACATTCACAGGCAACTTCAGCGCCACAGCCGTTTTCAGATAGCCCTCAATGCAAAGGCTCTAGACGCAAATATTGGTGTGGGAGCTAATTCAATCAAGGAAACACTGCATGTTGGTGAAGGGCATATTGAAGAAGGATCAGCCGAGTGGTTCTTGTGGGAGAACAACTCCATTTGGCTCACTAACTTCACACACCATCAGGCTTCCAAGCAGCTCTCAAGGAAACTCAGTTTTCACACTCTCTGCTTAGTGCCATTTGTATGGCTAGGACTGAAATGAACCTGGTAGAGCATCCCACACAAACGAATGCTCCACATGCGGGTTTCACATGCCACCAACTCCACATTCACAGGCAACTTCAGCGCCACAGCCGTTTTCAGATAGCCCTCAATGCAAAGGCTCTAGACGCAAATATTGGTGTGAGAGCTAATTCAATCAAGGAAACACTGCATGTTGGTGAAGGGCATATTGAAGAAGGATCAGCCGAGTGGTTCTTGTGGGAGAACAACTCCATTTGGCTCACTAACTTCACACACCATCAGGCTTCCAAGCAGCTCTCAAGGAAACTGTTTTCACACTCTATGCTTAGTGCTCTTTGTGTGCCTAGGACCGAAATGAAGCTTGGTCAGCATCCCACATAAACGAATGCTCCACATGCGGGTTTCACATGCCACCAACTCCACATTCACAGGCAACTTCAGCGCCACAGCCGTTTTCAGATAGCCCTCAATGCAAAGGCTCTAGACGCAAATATTGGTGTGACAGCTAATTCAATCAAGGAAACACTGCATGTTGGTGAAGGGCATATTGAAGAAGGATCAGCCGAGTGGTTCTTGTGGGAGAACAACTCCATTTGGCTCACTAACTTCAGACACCATCAGGCTTCCAAGCAGCTCTCAAGGAAACTCAGTTTTCACACTCTATGTTTAGTGCCCTTTGAATGCATTATCTAGGAATGAACCTGGTAGAGCATCCCACACAAACGAATGCTCCACATGCGGGTTTCACATGCCACCAACTCCACATTCACAGGCAACTTCAGCGCCACAGCCGTTTTCAGATAGCCCTCAATGCAAAGGCTTTAGACGCCAATTTTGGTGTGAGAGCTAATTCAATCAAGGAAACACTGCATGTTGGTGAAGGGCATATTGAAGAAGGATCAGCCGAGTGGTTCTTGTGGGAGAACAACTCCATTTGGCTCACTAACTTCACACACCATCAGGCTTCCAAGCAGCTCTCAAGGAAACTCAGTTTTCACACTCTATGCTTAGTGCCCTTTGAGTGCATTATCTAGGAATGAACCTGGTAGAGCATCCCACACAAACGAATGCTCCACATGCGGGTTTCACATGCCACCAACTCCACATTCTCAGGCAACTTCAGCGCCACAGCCGTTTTCAGATAGCCCTCAATGCAAAGGCTCTAGACGCAAATATTGGTGTGAGAGCTAATTCAATCAAGGAAACACTGCATGTTGGTGAAGGGCATATTGAAGAAGGATCAGCCGAGTGGTTCTTGTGGGAGAACAACTCCATTTGGCTCACTAACTTCACACACCATCAGGCTTCCAAGCAGCTCTCAAGGAAACTCAGTTTTCACACTCTATGCTTAGTGCCCTTTGTGTGCCTAGGACTGAAGTGAAGCTTGGTCAGCATCCCACACAAACGAATGATCCACATGCGGGTTTCACATGCCAGCAACTCCACATTCACAGGCAACTTCAGCGCCACAGCCGTTTTCAGATAGCCCTCAATGCAAAGGCTCTAGACGCAAATATTGGTGTGAGAGCTAATTCAATCAAGGAAACACTGCATGTTGGTGAAGGGCATATTGAAGAAGGATCAGCCGAGTGGTTCTTGCGGGAGAACAACTCCATTTGGCTCACTAACTTCACACACCATCAGGCTTCCAAGCAGCTCTCAAGGAAACTCAGTTTTCACACTCTATGCTTAGTGCCCTTTGTATGGCTAGGACTGAAATGAACCTGGTAGAGCATCCCACACAAACGAATGCTCCACATGCGGGTTTCACATGCCACCAACTCCACATTCACAGGCAACTTCAGCGCCACAGCCGTTTTCAGATAGCCCTCAATGCAAAGGCTCTAGACGCAAATATTGGTGTGAGAGCTAATTCAATCAAGGAAACACTGCATGTTGGTGAAGGGCATATTGAAGAAGGATCAGCCGAGTGGTTCTTGTGGGAGAACAACTCCATTTGGCTCACTAACTTCACACACCATCAGGCTTCCAAGCAGCTCTCAAGGAAACTCAGTTTTCACACTCTATGCTTACTGCTCTTTGTGTGCCTAGGACCGAAATGAAGCTTGGTCAGCATCCCACACAAACGAATGCTCCACATGCGGGTTTCACATGCCACCAACTCCACATTCACAGGCAACTTCAGCGCCACAGCCGTTTTCAGATAGCCCTCAATGCAAAGGCTCTAGACGCAAATATTGGTGTGAGAGCTAATTCAATCAAGGAAACACTGCATGTTGGTGAAGGGCATATTGAAGAAGGATCAGCCGAGTGGTTCTTGTGGGAGAACAACTCCATTTGGCTCACTAACTTCACACACCATCAGGCTTCCAAGCAGCTCTCAAGCAAACTCAGTTTTCACACTCTATGCTTAGTGCCCTTTGAGTGCATTATCTAGGAATGAACCTGGTAGAGCATCCCACATAAACGAATGCTCCACATGCGGGTTTCACATGCCACCAACTCCACATTCACAGGCAACTTCAGCGCCACAGCCGTTTTCAGATAGCCCTCAATGCAAAGGCTCTAGACGCAAATATTGGTGTGAGAGCTAATTCAATCAAGGAAACACTGCATGTTGGTGAAGGGCATATTGAAGAAGGATCAGCCGAGTGGTTCTTGTGGGAGAACAACTCCATTTGGCTCACTAACTTCACACACCATCAGGCTTCCAAGCAGCTCTCAAGGAAACTCAGTTTTCACACTCTATGCTTACTGCTCTTTGTGTGCCTAGGACCGAAATGAAGCTTGGTCAGCATCCCACACAAACGAATGCTCCACATGCGGGTTTCACATGCCACCAACTCCACATTCACAGGCAACTTCAGCGCCACAGCCGTTTTCAGATAGCCCTCAATGCAAAGGCTTTAGACGCAAATTTTGGTGTGAGAGCTAATTCAATCAAGGAAACACTGCATGTTGGTGAAGGGCATATTGAAGAAGGATCAGCCGAGTGGTTCTTGTGGGAGAACAACTCCATTTGGCTCACTAACTTCACACACCATCAGGCTTCCAAGCAGCTCTCAAGGAAACTCAGTTTTCACACTCTATGCTTAGTGCTCTTTGTGTGCCTAGGACCGAAATGAATCTTGGTCAGCATCCCACATAAACGAATGCTCCACATGCGGGTTTCACATGCCACCAACTCCACATTCACAGGCAACTTCAGCGCCACAGCCGTTTTCAGATAGCCCTCAATGCAAAGGCTCTAGACGCAAATATTGGTGTGAGAGCTAATTCAATCAAGGAAACACTGCATGTTGGTGAAGGGCATATTGAAGAAGGATCAGCCGAGTGGTTCTTGTGGGAGAACAACTCCATTTGGCTCACTAACTTCACACACCATCAGGCTTCCAAGCAGCTCTCAAGGAAACTCAGTTTTCACACTCTATGTTTAGTGCCCTTTGAATGCTTTATCTAGGAATGAACCTGGTAGAGCATCCCACACAAACGAATGCTCCACATGCGGGTTTCACATGCCACCAACTCCACATTCACAGGCAACTTCAGCGCCACAGCCGTTTTCAGATAGCCCTCAATGCAAAGGCTCTAGACGCAAATATTGTGTGACAGCTAATTCAATCAAGGAAACACTGCATGTTGGTGAAGGGCATATTGAAGAAGGATCAGCCGAGTGGTTCTTGTGGGAGAACAACTCCATTTGGCTCACTAACTTCACACACCATCAGGCTTCCAAGCAGCTCTCAAGGAAACTCAGTTTTCACACTCTATGCTTAGTGCCCTTTGTGTGCCTAGGACTGAAGTGAAGCTTGGTCAGCATCCCACACAAACGAATGATCCACATGCGGGTTTCACATGCCAGCAACTCCACATTCACAGGCAACTTCAGCGCCACAGCCGTTTTCAGATAGCCCTCAATGCAAAGGCTCTAGACGCAAATATTGGTGTGAGAGCTAATTCAATCAAGGAAACACTGCATGTTGGTGAAGGGCATATTGAAGAAGGATCAGCCGAGTGGTTCTTGCGGGAGAACAACTCCATTTGGCTCACTAACTTCACACACCATCAGGCTTCCAAGCAGCTCTCAAGGAAACTCAGTTTTCACACTCTATGCTTAGTGCCCTTTGTATGGCTAGGACTGAAATGAACCTGGTAGAGCATCCCACACAAACGAATGCTCCACATGCGGGTTTCACATGCCACCAACTCCACATTCACAGGCAACTTCAGCGCCACAGCCGTTTTCAGATAGCCCTCAATGCAAAGGCTTTAGACGCAAATATTGGTGTGAGAGCTAATTCAATCAAGGAAACACTGCATGTTGGTGAAGGGCATATTGAAGAAGGATCAGCCGAGTGGTTCTTGTGGGAGAACAACTCCATTTGGCTCACTAACTTCACACACCATCAGGCTTCCAAGCAGCTCTCAAGGAAACTCAGTTTTCACACTCTATGCTTAGTGCCCTTTCTATGGCTAGGACTGAAATGAACCTGGTAGAGCATCCCACACAAACGAATGCTCCACATGCGGGTTTCACATGCCACCAACTCCACATTCACAGGCAACTTCAGCGCCACAGCCGTTTTCAGATAGCCCTCAATGCAAAGGCTCTAGACGCAAATATTGGTGTGAGAGCTAATTCAATCAAGGAAACACTGCATGTTGGTGAAGGGCATATTAAAGAAGGATCAGCCGAGTGGTTCTTGTGGGAGAACAACTCCATTTGGCTCACTAACTTCACACACCATCAGGCTTCCAAGCAGCTCTCAAGGAAACTCAGTTTTCACACTCTATGCTTACTGCTCTTTGTGTGCCTAGGACCGAAATGAAGCTTGGTCAGCATCCCACACAAACGAATGCTCCACATGAGGGTTTCACATGCCACCAACTCCACATTCACAGGCAACTTCAGCGCCACAGCCGTTTTCAGATAGCCCTCAATGCAAAGGCTCTAGACGCAAATATTGGTGTGAGAGCTAATTCAATCAAGGAAACACTGCATGTTGGTGAAGGGCATATTGAAGAAGGATCAGCCGAGTGGTTCTTGTGGGAGAACAACTCCATTTGGCTCACTAACTTCACACACCATCAGGCTTCCAAGCAGCTCTCAAGGAAACTCAGTTTTCACACTCTATGTTTAGTGCCCTTTGAATGCATTATCTAGGAAGGAACCTAGTAGAGCATCCACACAAACGAATGCTCCACATGCGGGTTTCACATGCCACCAACTCCACATTCACAGGCAACTTCAGCGCCACAGCCGTTTTCAGATAGCCCTCAATGCAAAGGCTCTAGACGCAAATATTGGTGTGAGAGCTAATTCAATCAAGGAAACACTGCATGTTGGTGAAGGGCATATTGAAAAAGGATCAGCCGAGTGGTTCTTGTGGGAGAACAACTCCATTTGGCTCACTAACTTCACACACCATCAGGCTTCCAAGCAGCTCTCAAGGAAACTCAGTTTTCACATTCTATGCTTAGTGCCCTTTGAGTGCATTATCTAGGAATGAACCTGGTAGAGCATCCCACACAAACGAATGCTCCACATGCGGGTTTCACATGCCACCAACTCCACATTCACAGGCAACTTCAGCGCCACAGCCGTTTTCAGATAGCCCTCAATGCAAAAGCTTTAGACGCAAATTTTGGTGTGAGAGCTAATTCAATCAAGGAAACACTGCATGTTGGTGAAGGGCATATTGAAGAAGGATCAGCCGAGTGGTTCTTGTGGGAGAACAACTCCATTTGGCTCACTAACTTCACACACCATCAGGCTTCCAAGCAGCTCTCAAGGAAACTCAGTTTCACACTCTATGCTTAGTGCCCTTTCTTTGGCTACGACTGAAATGAACCTGGTAGAGCATCCCACACAAACGAATGCTCCACATGCGGGTTTCACATGCCACCAACTCCACATTCACAGGCAACTTCAGCGCCACAGCCGTTTTCAGATAGCCCTCAATGCAAAGGCTCTAGACGCAAATATTGGTGTGAGAGCTAATTCAATCAAGGAAACACTGCATGTTGGTGAAGGGCATATTGAAGAAGGATCAGCCGAGTGGTTCTTGTGGGAGAACAACTCCATTTGGCTCACTAACTTCACACACCATCAGGCTTCCAAGCAGCTCTCAAGGAAACTCAGTTTTCACACTCTATGCTTACTGCTCTTTGTGTGCCTAGGACCGAAATGAAGCTTGGTCAGCATCCCACACAAACGAATGCTCCACATGAGGGTTTCACATGCCACCAACTCCACATTCACAGGCAACTTCAGCGCCACAGCCGTTTTCAGATAGCCCTCAATGCAAAGGCTCTAGACGCAAATATTGGGGTGAGAGCTAATTCAATCAAGGAAACACTGCATGTTGGTGAAGGGCATATTGAAGAAGGATCAGCCGAGTGGTTCTTGTGGGAGAACAACTCCATTTGGCTCACTAACTTCACACACCATCAGGCTTCCCACCACAAGCAGCTCTCAAGAAACTCAGTTTTCACACTCTATGTTTAGTGCCCTTTGAATGCATTATCTAGGAAGGAACCTAGTAGAGCATCCCACACAAACGAACGCTCCACATGCGGGTTTCACATGCCACCAACTCCACATTCACAGGCAACTTCAGCGCCACAGCCGTTTTCAGATAGCCCTCAATGCAAAGGCTCTAGACGCAAATATTGGTGTGAGAGCTAATTCAATCAAGGAAACACTGCATGTTGGTGAAGGGCATATTGAAGAAGGATCAGCCGAGTGGTTCTTGTGGGAGAACAACTCCATTTGGCTCACTAACTTCACACACCATCAGGCTTCCAAGCAGCTCTCAAGGAAACTCAGTTTTCACATTCTATGCTTAGTGCCCTTTGAGTGCATTATCTAGGAATGAACCTGGTAGAGCATCCCACACAAACGAATGCTCCACATGCGGGTTTCACATGCCACCAACTCCACATTCACAGGCAACTTCCGCGCCACAGCCGTTTTCAGATAGCCCTCAATGCAAAGGCTTTAGACGCAAATTTTGGTGTGAGAGCTAATTCAATCAAGGAAACACTGCATGTTGGTGAAGGGCATATTGAAGAAGGATCAGCCGAGTGGTTCTTGTGGGAGAACAACTCCATTTGGCTCACTAACTTCACACACCATCAGGCTTCCAAGCAGCTCTCAAGAAACTCAGTTTTCACACTCTATGCTTAGTGCCCTTTGAGTGCATTATCTAGGAATGAACCTGGTAGAGCATCCCACACAAACGAATGCTCCACATGCGGGTTTCACATGCCACCAACTCCACATTCACAGTTAACTTCAGCGCCACAGCCGTTTTCAGATAGCCCTCAATGCAAAGGCTCTAGACGCAAATATTGGTGTGAGAGCTAATTCAATCAAGGAAACACTGCATGTTGGTGAAGGGCATATTGAAGAAGGATCAGCCGAGTGGTTCTTGTGGGAGAACAACTCCATTTGGCTCACTAACTTCACACACCATCAGGCTTCCAAGCAGCTCTCAAGGAAACTCAGTTTTTACACTCTATGCTTAGTGCCCTTTGTGTGCCTAGGACTGAAAAGAAGCTTGGTCAGCATCCCACACAAACGAATGCTCCACATGCGGGTTTCACATGCCACCAACTCCACATTCACAGGCAACTTCAGCGCCACAGCCGTTTTCAGATAGCCCTCAATGCAAAGGCTCTAGACGCAAATATTGGTGTGAGAGCTAATTCAATCAAGGAAACACTGCATGTTGGTGAAGGGCATATTGAAGAAGGATCAGCCGAGTGGTTCTTGTGGGAGAACAACTCCATTTGGCTCACTAACTTCACACACCATCAGGCTTCCAAGCAGCTCTCAAGGAAACTCAGTTTTCACATTCTATGCTTAGTGCCCTTTGTATGGCTAGGACTGAAATGAACCTGGTAGAGCATCCCACACAAACGAATGCTCCACATGCGGGTTTCACATGCCACCAACTCCACATTCACAGGCAACTTCAGCGCCACAGCCGTTTTCAGATAGCCCTCAATGCAAAGGCTCTAGACGCAAATATTGGTGTGTGAGCTAATTCAATCAAGGAAACACTGCATGTTGGTGAAGGGCATATTGAAGAAGGATCAGCCGAGTGGTTCTTGTGGGAGAACAACTCCATTTGGCTCACTAACTTCACACACCATCAGGCTTCCAAGCAGCTCTCAAGGAAACTCAGTTTTCACACTCTATGCTTACTGCTCTTTGTGTGCCTAGGACCGAAATGAAGCTTGGTCAGCATCCCACACAAACGAATGCTCCACATGCGGGTTTCACATGCCACCAACTCCACATTCACAGGCAACTTCAGCGCCACAGCCGTTTTCAGATAGCCCTCAATGCAAAGGCTCTAGACGCAAATATTGGCGTGAGAGCTAATTCAATCAAGGAAACACTGCATGTTGGTGAAGGGCATATTGAAGTAGGATCAGCCGAGTGGTTCTTGTGGGAGAACAACTCCATTTGGCTCACTAACTTCACACACCATCAGGCTTCCAAGCAGCTCTCAAGGAAACTCAGTTTTCACACTCTATGCTTACTGCCCTTTGAGTGCATTATCTAGGAATGAACCTGGTAGAGCATCCCACACAAACGAATGCTCCACATGCGGGTTTCACATGCCACCAACTCCACATTCACAGGCAACTTCAGCGCCACAGCCGTTTTCAGATAGCCCTCAATGCAAAGGCTCTAGACGCAAATATATGGTGTGAGAGCTAATTCAATCAAGGAAACACTGCATGTTGGTGAAGGGCATATTGAAGAAGGATCAGCCGAGTGGTTCTTGTGGGAGAACAACTCCATTTGGCTCACTAACTTCACACACCATCAGGCTTCCAAGCAGCTCTCAAGGAAACTCAGTTTTTACACTCTATGCTTAGTGCCCTTTGTGTGCCTAGGACTGAAATGAAGCTTGGTCAGCATCCCACACAAACGAATGCTCCACATGGGGGTTTCACATGCCACCAACTCCACATTCACAGGCAACTTCAGCGCCACAGCCGTTTTCAGATAGCCCTCAATGCGAAGGCTCTAGACGCAAATATTGGTGTGAGAGCTAATTCAATCAAGGAAACACTGCATGTTGCTGAAGGGCATATTGAAGAAGGATCAGCCGAGTGGTTCTTGTGGGAGAACAACTCCATTTGGCTCACTAACTTCACACACCATCAGGCTTCCAAGCAGCTCTCAAGGAAACTCAGTTTTCACACTGTATGCTTAGTGCTCTTTGTGTGCCTAGGACTGAAGTGAAGCTTGGTCAGCATCCACACAAACGAATGCTCCACATGCGGGTTTCACATTCCAGCAACTCCACATTCACAGGCAACTTCAGCGCCACAGCCGTTTTCAGATAGCCCTCAATGCAAAGGCTCTAGACGCAAATATTGGTGTGGGAGCTAATTCAATCAAGGAAACACTGCATGTTGGTGAAGGGCATATTGAAGAAGGATCAGCCGAGTGGTTCTTGTGGGAGAACAACTCCATTTGGCTCACTAACTTCACACACCATCAGGCTTCCAAGCAGCTCTCAAGGAAACTCAGTTTTCACATTCTATGCTTAGTGCCCTTTGTATGGCTAGGACTGAAATGAACCTGGTAGAGCATCCCACACAAACGAATGCTCCACATGCGGGTTTCACATGCCACCAACTCCACATTCACAGGCAACTTCAGCGCCACAGCCGTTTTCAGATAGCCCTCAATGCAAAGGCTCTAGACGCAAATATTGGTGTGAGAGCTAATTCAATCAAGGAAACACTGCATGTTGGTGAAGGGCATATTGAAGAAGGATCAGCCGAGTGGTTCA
>NW_026700289.1:0-35781 GCF_030435755.1 Ochotona princeps | reverse complement strand
CTCAGTTTTCACACTCTATGCTTAGTGCCCTTTGAGTGCATTATCTAGGAATGAACCTGGTAGAGCATCCCACACAAACGAATGCTCCACATGCGGGTTTCACATGCCACCAACTCCACATTCACAGGCAACTTCAGCGCCACAGCCGTTTTCAGATAGCCCTCAATGCAAAGGCTCTAGACGCAAATATTGGTGTGAGAGCTAATTCAATCAAGGAAACACTGCATGTTGGTGAAGGGCATATTGAAGAAGGATCAGCCCAGTGGTTCTTGTGGGAGAACAACTCCATTTGGCTCACTATCTTCACACACCATCAGGCTTCCAAGCAGCTCTCAAGGAAACTCAGTTTTCACACTCTATGCTTAGTGCCCTTTGAGTGCATTATCTAGGAATGAACCTGGTAGAGCATCCCACAGAAACGAATGCTTCACATGCGGGTTTCACATGCACCAACTCCACATTCACAAGCAATTTCAGCGCCACAGCCGTTTTTAGATAGCCCTCAATGCAAAGGCTCTAGACGCAAATATTGGTGTGAGAGCTAATTCAATCAAGGAAACACTGCATGTTGGTGAAGGGCATATTGAAGAAGGATCAGCTGAGTGGTTCTTGTGGGAGAACAACTCCATTTGGCTCACTAACTTCACACACCATCAGGCTTCCAAGCAGCTCTCAAGGAAACTCAGTTTTCACACTCTATGCTTAGTGCCCTTTGAGTGCATTATCTAGGAATGAACCTGGTAGAGCATCCCACACAAACGAATGCTCCACATGCGGGTTTCACATGCCACCAACTCCACATTCACAGGCAACTTCAGCGCCACAGCCGTTTTCAAATATCCCTCAATGCAAAGGCTCTAGACGCAAATATTGGTGTGAGAGCTAATTCAATCAAGGAAACACTGCATGTTGGTGAAGGGCATATTGAAGAAGGATCAGCCGAGTGGTTCTTGTGGGAGAACAACTCCATTTGGCTCACTAACTTCACACACCATCAGGCTTCCAAGCAGCTCTCAAGGAAACTCAGTTTTCACACTCTATGCTTAGTGCCCTTTGTAAGGCTAGGACTGAAATGAACCTGGTAGAGCATCCCACACAAACGAATGCTCCACATGCGGGTTTCACATGCCACCAACTCCACATTCACAGGCAACTTCAGCGCCACAGCCGTTTTCAGATAGCCCTCAATGCAAAGGCTCTAGACGCAAATATTGGTGTGAGAGCTAATTCAATCAAGGAAACACTGCATGTTGGTGAAGGGCATATTGAAGAAGGATCAGCCGAGTGGTTCTTGTGGGAGAACAACTCCATTTGGCTCACTAACTTCACACACCATCAGGCTTCCAAGCAGCTCTCAAGGAAACTCAGTTTTCACACTCTATGCTTAGTGCCCTTTGTATGGCTAGGACTGAAATGAACCTGGTAGAGCATCCCACACAAACGAATGCTCCACATGCGGGTTTCACATGCCACCAACTCCACATTCACAGGCAACTTCAGCGCCACAGCCGTTTTCAGATAGCCCTCAATGCAAAGGCTCTAGACGCAAATATTGGTGTGAGAGCTAATTCAATCAAGGAAACACTGCATGTTGGTGAAGGGCATATTGAAGAAGGATCAGCCGAGTGTTTCTTGTGGGAGAACAACTCCATTTGGCTCACTAACTTCACACACCATCAGGCTTCCAAGCAGCTCTCAAGGAAACTCAGTTTTCACACTCTATGCTTAGTGCCCTTTGAGTGCATTATCTAGGAATGAACCTGGTAGAGCATCCCACACAAACGAATGCTCCACATGCGGGTTTCACATGCCACCAACTCCACATTCACAGGCAACTTCAGCGCCACAGCCGTTTTCAGATAGCCCTCAATGCAAAGGCTCTAGACGCAAATATTGGTGTGAGAGCTAATTCAATCAAGGAAACACTGCATGTTGGTGAAGGGCATATTGAAGAAGGATCAGCCGAGTGGTTCTTGTGGGAGAACAACTCCATTTGGCTCACTATCTTCACACACCATCAGGCTTCCAAGCAGCTCTCAAGGAAACTCAGTTTTCACACTCTATGCTTAGTGCCCTTTGAGTGCATTATCTAGGAATGAACCTGGTAGAGCATCCCACAGAAACGAATGCTTCACATGCGGGTTTCACATGCCACCAACTCCACATTCACAGGCAACTTCAGCGCCACAGCCGTTTTTAGATAGCCCTCAATGCAAAGGCTCTAGACGCAAATATTGGTGTGAGAGCTAATTCAATCAAGGAAACACTGCATGTTGGTGAAGGGCATATTGAAGAAGGATCAGCCGAGTGTTTCTTGTGGGAGAACAACTCCATTTGGCTCACTAACTTCACACACCATCAGGCTTCCAAGCAGCTCTCAAGGAAACTCAGTTTTCACACTCTATGCTTAGTGCCCTTTGAGTGCATTATCTAGGAATGAACCTGGTAGAGCATCCCACACAAACGAATGCTCCACATGCGGGTTTCACATGCCACCAACTCCACATTCACAGGCAACTTCAGCGCCACAGCCGTTTTCAAATAGCCCTCAATGCAAAGGCTCTAGACGCAAATATTGGTGTGAGAGCTAATTCAATCAAGGAAACACTGCATGTTGGTGAAGGGCATATTGAAGAAGGATCAGCCGAGTGGTTCTTGTGGGAGAACAACTCCATTTGGCTCACTAACTTCACACACCATCAGGCTTCCAAGCAGCTCTCAAGGAAACTCAGTTTTCACACTCTATGCTTAGTGCCCTTTGTATGGCTAGGACTGAAATGAACCTGGTAGAGCATCCCACACAAACGAATGCTCCACATGCGGGTTTCACATGCCACCAACTCCACATTCACAGGCAACTTCAGCGCCACAGCCGTTTTCAGATAGCCCTCAATGCAAAGGATCTAGACGCAAATATTGGTGTGAGAGCTAATTCAATCAAGGAAACACTGCATGTTGGTGAAGGGCATATTGAAGAAGGATCAGCCGAGTGGTTCTTGTGGGAGAACAACTCCATTTGGCTCACTAACTTTACACACCATCAGGCTTCAAAGCAGCTCTCAAGGAAACTCAGTTTTCACACTCTATGCTTAGTGCCCTTTGTGTACCTAGGACTGAAATGAAGCTTGGTCAGCATCCCACACAAACGAATGCTCCACATGCGGGTTTCACATGCCACCAACTCCACATTCACAGGCAACTTCAGCGCCACAGCCGTTTTCAGATAGCCCTCAATGCAAAGGCTCTAGACGCAAATATTGGTGTGAGAGCTAATTCAATCAAGGAAACACTGCATGTTGGTGAAGGGCATATTCAAGAAGGATCAGCCGAGTGGTTCTTGTGGGAGAACAACTCCATTTGGCTCACTAACTTCACACACCATCAGGCTTCCAAGCAGCTCTCAAGGAAACTCAGTTTTCACACTCTATGCTTAGTGCCCTTTGAGTGCATTATCTAGGAATGAACCTGGTAGAGCATCCCACACAAACGAATGCTCCACATGCGGGTTTCACATGCCACCAACTCCACATTCACAGGCAACTTCAGCGCCACAGCCATTTTCAGATGGCCCTCAATGCAAAGGCTCTAGACGCAAATATTGGTGTGAGAGCTAATTCAATCAAGGAAACACTGCATGTTGGTGAAGGGCATATTGAAGAAGGATCAGCCGAGTGGTTCTTGTGGGAGAACAACTCCATTTGCCTCACTAACTTCACACACCATCAGGCTTCCAAGCAGCTCTCAAGGAAACTCAGTTTTCACACTCTATGCTTAGTGCCCTTTCTTTGGCTTGGACTGAAATGAACCTGGTAGAGCATCCCACACAAACGAATGCTCCACATGCGGGTTTCACATGCCACCAACTCCACATTCACAGGCAACTTCAGCGCCACAGCCGTTTTCAGATAGCCCTCAATGCAAAGGCTCTAGACGCAAATATTGGTGTGAGAGCTAATTCAATCAAGGAAACACTGCATGTTGGTGAAGGGCATATTGAAGAAGGATCAGCCGAGTGGTTCTTGTGGGAGAACAACTCCATTTGGCTCACTAACTTCACACACCATCAGGCTTCCAAGCAGCTCTCAAGGAAACTCAGTTTTCACACTCTATGCTTAGTGCCCTTTGAGTGCATTATCTAGGAATGAACCTGGTAGAGCATCCCACACAAACGAATGCTCCACATGCGGGTTTCACATGCCACCAACTCCAAATTCACAGGCAACTTCAGCGCCACAGCCATTTTCAGATGGCCCTCAATGCAAAGGCTCTAGACGCAAATATTGGTGTGAGAGCTAATTCAATCAAGGAAACACTGCATGTTGGTGAAGGGCATATTGAAGAAGGATCAGCCGAGTGGTTCTTGTGGGAGAACAACTCCATTTGCCTCACTAACTTCACACACCATCAGGCTTCCAAGCAGCTCTCAAGGAAACTCAGTTTTCACACTCTATGCTTAGTGCCCTTTCTTTGGCTTGGACTGAAATGAACCTGGTAGAGCATCCCACACAAACGAATGCTCCACATGCTGGTTTCACATGCCACCAACTCCACATTCACAGGCAACTTCAGCGCCACAGCCGTTTTCAGATAGCCCTCAATGCAAAGGCTCTAGACGCAAATATTGGTGTGAGAGCTAATTCAATCAAGGAAACACTGCATGTTGGTGAAGGGCATATTGAAGAAGGATCAGCCGAGTGGTTCTTGTGGGAGAACAACTCCATTTGGCTCACTAACTTCACACACCATCAGGCTTCCAAGCAGCTCTCAAGGAAACTCAGTTTTCACATTCTATGCTTAGTGCCCTTTGAGTGCATTATCTAGGAATGAACCTGGTAGAGCATCCCACACAAACGAATGCTCCACATGCGGGTTTCACATGCCACCAACTCCACATTCACAGGCAACTTCAGCGCCACAGCCGTTTTCAGATAGCCCTCAATGCAAAGGCTCTAGACGCAAATATTGGTGTGAGAGCTAATTCAATCAAGGAAACACTGCATGTTGGTGAAGGGCATATTGAAGAAGGATCAGCCGAGTGGTTCTTGTGGGAGAACAACTCCATTTGGCTCACTAACTTCACACACCATCAGGCTTCCAAGCAGCTCTCAAGGAAACTCAGTTTTCACACTCTATGCTTAGTGCCCTTTGAGTGCATTATCTAGGAATGAACCTGGTAGAGCATCCCACACAAACGAATGCTCCACATGCGGGTTTCACATGCCACCAACTCCACATTCACAAGCAACTTCAGCGCCACAGCCGTTTTCAGATAGCCCTCAATGCAAAGGCTCTAGACGCAAATATTGGTGTGAGAGCTAATTCAATCAAGGAAACACTGCATGTTGGTGAAGGGCATATTGAAGAAGGATCAGCCGAGTGGTTCTTGTGGGAGAACAACTGCATTTGGCTCACTAACTTCACACACCATCAGGCTTCCAAGCAGCTCTCAAGGAAACTCAGTTTTCACACTCTATGCTTAGTGCCCTTTGAGTGCATTATCTAGGAATGAACCTGGTAGAGCATCCCACACAAACGAATGCTCCACATGCGGGTTTCACATGCCACCAACTCCACATTCACAGGCAACTTCAGCGCCACAGCCGTTTTCAGATAGCCCTCAATGCAAAGGCTCTAGACGCAAATATTGGTGTGAGAGCTAATTCAATCAAGGAAACACTGCATGTTGGTGAAGGGCATATTGAAGAAGGATCAGCCGAGTGGTTCTTGTGGGAGAACAACTCCATTTGGCTCACTAACTTCACACACCATCAGGCTTCCAAGCAGCTCTCAAGGAAACTCAGTTTTCACACTCTATGCTTAGTGCCTTTTGTATGGCTAGGACTGAAATGAACCTGGTAGAGCATCCCACACAAACGAATGCTCCACATGCGGGTTTCACATGCCACCAACTCCACATTCACAGGCAACTTCAGCGCCACAGCCGTTTTCAGATAGCCCTCAATGCAAAGGCTCTACACACAAATATTGGTGTGAGAGCTAATTCAATCAAGGAAACACTGCATGTTGGTGAAGGGCATATTGAAGAAGGATCAGCCGAGTGGTTCTTGTGGGAGAACAACTCCATTTGGCTCACTAACTTCACACACCATCAGGCTTCCAAGCAGCTCTCAAGGAAACTCAGTTTTCACACTCTATGCTTAGTGCCCTTTGAGTGCATTATCTAGGAATGAACCTGGTAGAGCATCCCACACAAACGAATGCTCCACATGCGGGTTTCACATGCCACCAACTCTACATTCACAGGCAACTTCAGCGCCACAGCCGTTTTCAGATAGCCCTCAATGCAAAGGCTCTAGACGCAAATATTGGTGTGAGAGCTAATTCAATCAAGGAAACACTGCATGTTGGTGAAGGGCATATTGAAGAAGGATCAGCCGAGTGGTTCTTGTGGGAGAACAACTCCATTTGGCTCACTAACTTCACACACCATCAGGCTTCCAAGCAGCTCTCAAGGAAACTCAGTTTTCACACTCTATGCTTAGTGCCCTTTGAGTGCATTATCTAGGAATGAACCTGGTAGAGCATCCCACACAAACGAATGCTCCACATGCGGGTTTCACATGCCACCAACTCCACATTCACAGGCAACTTCAGCGCCACAGCCATTTTCAGATAGCCCTCAATGCAAAGGCTCTAGACGCAAATATTGGTGTGAGAGCTAATTCAATCAAGGAAACACTGCATGTTGGTGAAGGGCATATTCAAGAAGGATCAGCCGAGTGGTTCTTGTGGGAGAACAACTCCATTTGGCTCACTAACTTCACACACCATCAGGCTTCCAAGCAGCTCTCAAGGAAACTCAGTTTTCACACTCTATGCTTAGTGCCCTTTGAGTGCATTATCTAGGAATGAACCTGGTAGAGCATCCCACACAAACGAATGCTCCACATGCGGGTTTCACATGCCACCAACTCCACATTCACAGGCAACTTCAGCGCCACAGCCGTTTTCAGATAGCCCTCAATGCAAAGGCTCTAGACGCAAATATTGGTGTGAGAGCTAATTCAATCAAGGAAACACTGCATGTTGGTGAAGGGCATATTGAAGAAGGATCAGCCGAGTGGTTCTTGTGGGAGAACAACTCCATTTGGCTCACTAACTTCACACACCATCAGGCTTCCAAGCAGCTCTCAAGGAAACTCAGTTTTCACACTCTATGCTTAGTGCCCTTTGTATGGCTAGGACTGAAATGAACCTGGTAGAGCATCCCACACAAACGAATGCTCCACATGCGGGTTTCACATGCCACCAACTCCACATTCACAGGCAACTTCAGCGCCACAGCCATTTTCAGATAGCCCTCAATGCAAAGGCTCTAGACGCAAATATTGGTGTGAGAGCTAATTCAATCAAGGAAACACTGCATGTTGGTGAAGGGCATATTGAAGAAGGATCAGCCGAGTGGTTCTTGTGGGAGAACAACTCCATTTGGCTCACTAACTTCACACACCATCAGGCTTCCAAGCAGCTCTCAAGGAAACTCAGTTTTCACACTCTATGCTTAGTGCCCTTTGAGTGCATTATCTAGGAATGAACAACCTGGTAGAGCATTACACACAAACGAATGCTCCACATGCGGGTTTCACATGCCACCAACTCCACATTCACAGGCAACTTCAGCGCCACAGCCGTTTTCAGATAGCCCTCAATGCAAAGGCTCTAGACGCAAATATTGGTGTGAGAGCTAATTCAATCAAGGAAACACTGCATGTTGGTGAAGGGCATATTGAAGAAGGATCAGCCGAGTGGTTCTTGTGGGAGAACAACTCCATTTGGCTCACTAACTTCACACACCATCAGGCTTCCAAGCAGCTCTCAAGGAAACTCAGTTTTCACACTCTATGCTTAGTGCCCTTTGTATGGCTAGGACTGAAATGAACCTGGTAGAGCATCCCACACAAACGAATGCTCCACATGCGGGTTTCACATGCCACCAACTCCACATTCACAGGCAACTTCAGCGCCACAGCCGTTTTCAGATAGCCCTCAATGCAAAGGCTCTAGACACAAATATTGGTGTGAGAGCTAATTCAATCAAGGAAACACTGCATGTTGGTGAAGGGCATATTGAAGAAGGATCAGCCGAGTGGTTCTTGGGAGAACAACTCCATTTGGCTCACTAACTTCACACACCATCAGGCTTCCAAGCAGCTCTCAAGGAAACTCAGTTTTCACACTCTATGCTTAGTGCCCTTTGAGTGCATTATCTAGGAATGAACCTGGTAGAGCATCCCACACAAACGAATGCTCCACATGCGGGTTTCACATGCCACCAACTCTACATTCACAGGCAACTTCAGCGCCACAGCCGTTTTCAGATAGCCCTCAATGCAAAGGCTCTAGACGCAAATATTGGTGTGAGAGGTAATTCAATCAAGGAAACACTGCATGTTGGTGAAGGGCATATTGAAGAAGGATCAGCCGAGTGGTTCTTGTGGGAGAACAACTCCATTTGGCTCACTAACTTCACACACCATCAGGCTTCCAAGCAGCTCTCAAGGAAACTCAGTTTTCACACTCTATGCTTAGTGCCCTTTGAGTGCATTATCTAGGAATGAACCTGGTAGAGCATCCCACACAAACGAATGCTCCACATGCGGGTTTCACATGCCACCAACTCCACATTCACAGGCAACTTCAGCGCCACAGCCGTTTTCAGATAGCCCTCAATGCAAAGGCTCTAGACGCAAATATTGGTGTGAGAGCTAATTCAATCAAGGAAACACTGCATGTTGGTGAAGGGCATATTGAAGAAGGATCAGCCGAGTGGTTCTTGTGGGAGAACAACTCCATTTGGCTCACTAACTTCACACACCATCAGGCTTCCAAGCAGCTCTCAAGGAAACTCAGTTTTCACACTCTATGCTTAGTGCCCTTTGAGTGCATTATCTAGGAATGAACCTGGTAGAGCATCCACACAAACGAATGCTCCACATGCGGGTTTCACATGCCACCAACTCCACATTCACAGGCAACTTCAGCGCCACAGCCGTTTTCAGATAGCCCTCAATGCAAAGGCTCTAGACGCAAATATTGGTGTGAGAGCTAATTCAATCAAGGAAACACTGCATGTTGGTGAAGGGCATATTGAAGAAGGATCAGCCGAGTGGTTCTTGTGGGAGAACAACTCCATTTGGCTCACTAACTTCACACACCATCAGGCTTCCAAGCAGCTCTCAAGGAAACTCAGTTTTCACACTCTATGCTTAGTGCCCTTTGTATGGCTAGGACTGAAATGAACCTGGTAGAGCATCCCACACAAACGAATGCTCCACATGCGGGTTTCACATGCCACCAACTCCACATTCACAGGCAACTTCAGCGCCACAGCCATTTTCAGATAGCCCTCAATGCAAAGGCTCTAGACGCAAATATTGGTGTGAGAGCTAATTCAATCAAGGAAACACTGCATGTTGGTGAAGGGCATATTGAAGAAGGATCAGCCGAGTGGTTCTTGTGGGAGAACAACTCCATTTGGCTCACTAACTTCACACACCATCAGGCTTCCAAGCAGCTCTCAAGGAAACTCAGTTTTCACACTCTATGCTTAGTGCCCTTTGAGTGCATTATCTAGGAATGAACCTGGTAGAGCATTACACACAAACGAATGCTCCACATGCGGGTTTCACATGCCACCAACTCCACATTCACAGGCAACTTCAGCGCCACAGCCGTTTTCAGATAGCCCTCAATGCAAAGGCTCTAGACGCAAATATTGGTGTGAGAGCTAATTCAATCAAGGAAACACTGCATGTTGGTGAAGGGCATATTGAAGAAGGATCAGCCGAGTGGTTCTTGTGGGAGAACAACTCCATTTGGCTCACTAACTTCACACACCATCAGGCTTCCAAGCAGCTCTCAAGGAAACTCAGTTTTCACACTCTATGCTTAGTGCCTTTTGTATGGCTAGGACTGAAATGAACCTGGTAGAGCATCCCACACAAACGAATGCTCCACATGCGGGTTTCACATGCCACCAACTCCACATTCACAGGCAACTTCAGCGCCACAGCCGTTTTCAGATAGCCCTCAATGCAAAGGCTCTAGACACAAATATTGGTGTGAGAGCTAATTCAATCAAGGAAACACTGCATGTTGGTGAAGGGCATATTGAAGAAGGATCAGCCGAGTGGTTCTTGGGAGAACAACTCCATTTGGCTCACTAACTTCACACACCATCAGGCTTCCAAGCAGCTCTCAAGGAAACTCAGTTTTCACACTCTATGCTTACTGCCCTTTGAGTGCATTATCTAGGAATGAACCTGGTAGAGCATCCCACACAAACGAATGCTCCACATGCGGGTTTCACATGCCACCAACTCTACATTCACAGGCAACTTCAGCGCCACAGCCGTTTTCAGATAGCCCTCAATGCAAAGGCTCTAGACGCAAATATTGGTGTGAGAGCTAATTCAATCAAGGAAACACTGCATGTTGGTGAAGGGCATATTGAAGAAGGATCAGCCGAGTGGTTCTTGTGGGAGAACAACTCCATTTGGCTCACTAACTTCACACACCATCAGGCTTCCAAGCAGCTCTCAAGGAAACTCAGTTTTCACACTCTATGCTTAGTGCCCTTTGAGTGCATTATCTAGGAATGAACCTGGTAGAGCATCCCACACAAACGAATGCTCCACATGCGGGTTTCACATGCCACCAACTCCACATTCACAGGCAACTTCAGCGCCACAGCCGTTTTCAGATAGCCCTCAATGCAAAGGCTCTAGACGCAAATATTGGTGTGAGAGCTAATTCAATCAAGGAAACACTGCATGTTGGTGAAGGGCATATTGAAGAAGGATCAGCCGAGTGGTTCTTGTGGGAGAACAACTCCATTTGGCTCACTAACTTCACACACCATCAGGCTTCCAAGCAGCTCTCGAGGAAACTCAGTTTTCACACTCTATGCTTAGTGCCCTTTGAGTGCATTATCTAGGAATGAACCTGGTAGAGCATCCCACACAAACGAATGCTCCACATGCGGGTTTCACATGCCACCAACTCCACATTCACAGGCAACTTCAGCGCCACAGCCGTTTTCAGATAGCCCTCAATGCAAAGGCTCTAGACGCAAATATTGGTGTGAGAGCTAATTCAATCAAGGAAACACTGCATGTTGGTGAAGGGCATATTGAAGAAGAATCAGCCGAGTGGTTCTTGTGGGAGAACAACTCCATTTGGCTCACTAACTTCACACACCATCAGGCTTCCAAGCAGCTCTCAAGGAAACTCAGTTTTCACACTCTATGCTTAGTGCCCTTTGTATGGCTAGGACTGAAATGAACCTGGTAGAGCATCCCACACAAACGAATGCTCCACATGCGGGTTTCACATGCCACCAACTCCACATTCACAGGCAACTTCAGCGCCACAGCCGTTTTCAGATAGCCCTCAATGCAAAGGCTCTAGACGCAAATATTGGTGTGAGAGCTAATTCAATCAAGGAAACACTGCATGTTGGTGAAGGGCATATTGCAGAAGGATCAGCCGAGTGGTTCTTGTGGGAGAACAACTCCATTTGGCTCACTAACTTCACACACCATCAGGCTTCAAAGCAGCTCTCAAGGAAACTCAGTTTTCACACTCTATGCTTAGTGCCCTTTGAGTGCATTATCTAGGAATGAACCTGGTAGAGCATCCCACACAAACGAATGCTCCACATGCGGGTTTCACATGCCACCAACTCCACATTCACAGGCAACTTCAGCGCCACAGCCGTTTTCAGATAGCCCTCAATGCAAAGGCTCTAGACGCAAATATTGGTGTGAGAGCTAATTCAATCAAGGAAACACTGCATGTTGGTGAAGGGCATATTGAAGAAGGATCAGCCGAGTTGTTCTTGTGGGAGAACAACTCCATTTGGCTCACTAACTTCACACACCATCAGGCTTCAAAGCAGCTCTCAAGGAAACTCAGTTTTCACACTCTATGCTTAGTGCCCTTTGAGTGCATTATCTAGGAATGAACCTGGTAGAGCATCCCACAGAAACGAATGCTCCACATGCGGGTTTCACATGCCACCAACTCCACATTCACAGGCAACTTCAGCGCCACAGCCGTTTTCAGATAGCCCTCAATGCAAAGGCTCTAGACGCAAATATTGGTGTGAGAGCTAATTCAATCAAGGAAACACTGCATGTTGGTGAAGGGCATATTGAAGAAGGATCAGCCGAGTGGTTCTTGTGGGAGAACAACTCCATTTGGCTCACTAACTTCACACACCATCAGGCTTCCAAGCAGCTCTCAAGGAAACTCAGTTTTCACACTCTATGCTTAGTGCCCTTTGAGTGCATTATCTAGGAATGAACCTGGTAGAGCATCCCACACAAACGAATGCTCCACATGCGGGTTTCACATGCCACCAACTCCACATTCACAGGCAACTTCAGCGCCACAGCCGTTTTCAGATAGCCCTCAATGCAAAGGCTCTAGACGCAAATATTGGTGTAAGAGCTAATTCAATCAAGGAAACACTGCATGTTGGTGAAGGGCATATTGAAGAAGGATCAGCCGAGTGGTTCTTGTGGGAGAACAACTCCATTTGGCTCACTAACTTCACACACCATCAGGCTTCCAAGCAGCTCTCAAGGAAACTCAGTTTTCACACTCTATGCTTAGTGCCCTTTGTATGGCTAGGACTGAAATGAACCTGGTAGAGCATCCCACACAAACGAATGCTCCACATGCGGGTTTCACATGCCACCAACTCCACATTCACAGGCAACTTCAGCGCCACAGCCGTTTTCAGATAGCCCTCAATGCAAAGGCTCTAGACACAAATATTGGTGTGAGAGCTAATTCAATCAAGGAAACACTGCATGTTGGTGAAGGGCATATTGAAGAAGGATCAGCCGAGTGGTTCTTGTGGGAGAACAACTCCATTTGGCTCACTAACTTCACACACCATCAGGCTTCCAAGCAGCTCTCAAGGAAACTCAGTTTTCACACTCTATGCTTAGTGCCCTTTGAGTGCATTATCTAGGAATGAACCTGGTAGAGCATCCCACACAAACGAATGCTCCACATGCGGGTTTCACATGCCACCAACTCCACATTCACAGGCAACTTCAGCGCCACAGCCGTTTTCAGATAGCCCTCAATGCAAAGGCTCTAGACACAAATATTGGTGTGAGAGCTAATTCAATCAAGGAAACACTGCATGTTGGTGAAGGGCATATTGAAGAAGGATCAGCCGAGTGGTTCTTGTGGGAGAACAACTCCATTTGGCTCACTAACTTCACACACCATCAGGCTTCCAAGCAGCTCTCAAGGAAACTCAGTTTTCACACTCTATGCTTAGTGCCCTTTGAGTGCATTATCTAGGAATGAACCTGGTAGAGCATCCCACACAAACGAATGCTCCACATGCGGGTTTCACATGCCACCAACTCCACATTCACAGGCAACTTCAGCGCCACAGCCGTTTTCAGATAGCCCTCAATGCAAAGGCTCTAGACGCAAATATTGGTGTGAGAGCTAATTCAATCAAGGAAACACTGCATGTTGGTGAAGGGCATATTGAAGAAGGATCAGCCGAGTGGTTCTTGTGGGAGAACAACTCCATTTGGCTCACTAACTTCACACACCATCAGGCTTCAAAGCAGCTCTCAAGGAAACTCAGTTTTCACACTCTATGCTTAGTGCCCTTTGAGTGCATTATCTAGGAATGAACCTGGTAGAGCATCCCACACAAACGAATGCTCCACATGCGGGTTTCACATGCCACCAACTCCACATTCACAGGCAACTTCAGCGCCACAGCCGTTTTCAGATAGCCCTCAATGCAAAGGCTCTAGACGCAAATATTGGTGTGAGAGCTAATTCAATCAAGGAAACACTGCATGTTGGTGAAGGGCATATTGAAGAAGGATCAGCCGAGTGGTTCTTGTGGGAGAACAACTCCATTTGGCTCACTAACTTCACACACCATCAGGCTTCCAAGCAGCTCTCAAGGAAACTCAGTTTTCACACTCTATGCTTACTGCCCTTTGAGTGCATTATCTAGGAATGAACCTGGTAGAGCATCCCACACAAACGAATGCTCCACATGCGGGTTTCACATGCCACCAACTCCACATTCACAGGCAACTTCAGCGCCACAGCCGTTTTCAGATAGCCCTCAATGCAAAGGCTCTAGACGCAAATATTGGTGTAAGAGCTAATTCAATCAAGGAAACACTGCATGTTGGTGAAGGGCATATTGAAGAAGGATCAGCCGAGTGGTTCTTGTGGGAGAACAACTCCATTTGGCTCACTAACTTCACACACCATCAGGCTTCCAAGCAGCTCTCAAGGAAACTCAGTTTTCACACTCTATGCTTAGTGCCCTTTGTATGGCTAGGACTGAAATGAACCTGGTAGAGCATCCCACACAAACGAATGCTCCACATGCGGGTTTCACATGCCACCAACTCCACATTCACAGGCAACTTCAGCGCCACAGCCGTTTTCAGATAGCCCTCAATGCAAAGGCTCTAGACACAAATATTGGTGTGAGAGCTAATTCAATCAAGGAAACACTGCATGTTGGTGAAGGGCATATTGAAGAAGGATCAGCCGAGTGGTTCTTGTGGGAGAACAACTCCATTTGGCTCACTAACTTCACACACCATCAGGCTTCCAAGCAGCTCTCAAGGAAACTCAGTTTTCACACTCTTTGCTTAGTGCCCTTTGAGTGCATTATCTAGGAATGAACCTGGTAGAGCATCCCACACAAACGAATGCTCCACATGCGGGTTTCACATGCCACCAACTCCACATTCACAGGCAACTTCAGCGCCACAGCCGTTTTCAGATAGCCCTCAATGCAAAGGCTCTAGACACAAATATTGGTGTGAGAGCTAATTCAATCAAGGAAACACTGCATGTTGGTGAAGGGCATATTGAAGAAGGATCAGCCGAGTGGTTCTTGTGGGAGAACAACTCCATTTGGCTCACTAACTTCACACACCATCAGGCTTCCAAGCAGCTCTCAAGGAAACTCAGTTTTCACACTCTATGCTTAGTGCCCTTTGAGTGCATTATCTAGGAATGAACCTGGTAGAGCATCCCACACAAACGAATGCTCCACATGCGGGTTTCACATGCCACCAACTCCACATTCACAGGCAACTTCAGCGCCACAGCCGTTTTCAGATAGCCCTCAATGCAAAGGCTCTAGACGCAAATATTGGTGTGAGAGCTAATTCAATCAAGGAAACACTGCATGTTGGTGAAGGGCATATTGAAGAAGGATCAGCCGAGTGGTTCTTGTGGGAGAACAACTCCATTTGGCTCACTAACTTCACACACCATCAGGCTTCAAAGCAGCTCTCAAGGAAACTCAGTTTTCACACTCTATGCTTAGTGCCCTTTGAGTGCATTATCTAGGAATGAACCTGGTAGAGCATCCCACACAAACGAATGCTCCACATGCGGGTTTCACATGCCACCAACTCCACATTCACAGGCAACTTCAGCGCCACAGCCGTTTTCAGATAGCCCTCAATGCAAAGGCTCTAGACGCAAATATTGGTGTGAGAGCTAATTCAATCAAGGAAACACTGCATGTTGGTGAAGGGCATATTGAAGAAGGATCAGCCGAGTGGTTCTTGTGGGAGAACAACTCCATTTGGCTCACTAACTTCACACACCATCAGGCTTCAAAGCAGCTCTCAAGGAAACTCAGTTTTCACACTCTATGCTTAGTGCCCTTTGAGTGCATTATCTAGGAATGAACCTGGTAGAGCATCCCACACAAACGAATGCTCCACATGCGGGTTTCACATGCCACCAACTCCACATTCACAGGCAACTTCAGCGCCACAGCCGTTTTCAGATAGCCTCAATGCAAAGGCTCCAGACGCAAATATTGGTGTAAGAGCTAATTCAATCAAGGAAACACTGCATGTTGGTGAAGGGCATATTGAAGAAGGATCAGCCGAGTGGTTCTTGTGGGAGAACAACTCCATTTGGCTCACTAACTTCACACACCATCAGGCTTCCAAGCAGCTCTCAAGGAAACTCAGTTTTCACACTCTATGCTTAGTGCCCTTTGTATGGCTAGGACTGAAATGAACCTGGTAGAGCATCCCACACAAACGAATGCTCCACATGCGGGTTTCACATGCCACCAACTCCACATTCACAGGCAACTTCAGCGCCACAGCCGTTTTCAGATAGCCCTCAATGCAAAGGCTCTAGACGCAAATATTGGTGTGAGAGCTAATTCAATCAAGGAAACACTGCATGTTGGTGAAGGGCATATTGAAGAAGGATCAGCCGAGTGGTTCTTGTGGGAGAACAACTGCATTTGGCTCACTAACTTCACACACCATCAGGCTTCCAAGCAGCTCTCAAGGAAACTCAGTTTTCACACTCTATGCTTAGTGCCCTTTGTAGGGCTAGGACTGAAATGAACCTGGTAGAGCATCCCACACAAACGAATGCTCCACATGCGGGTTTCACATGCCACCAACTCCACATTGACAGGGAACTTCAGCGCCACAGCCGTTTTCAGATAGCCCTCAATGCAAAGGCTCTAGACGCAAATATTGGTGTGAGAGCTAATTCAATCAAGGAAACACTGCATGTTGGTGAAGGGCATATTGAAGAAGGATCAGCCGAGTGGTTCTTGTGGGAGAAAACTCCATTTGGCTCACTAACTTCACACACCATCAGGCTTCCAAGCAGCTCTCAAGGAAACTCAGTTTTCACACTCTATGCTTAGTGCCCTTTGAGTGCATTATCTAGGAATGAACCTGGTAGAGCATCCCACACAAACGAATGCTCCACATGCGGGTTTCACATGCCACCAACTCCACATTCACAGGCAACTTCAGCGCCACAGCCGTTTTCAGATAGCCCTCAATGCAAAGGCTCTAAACGCAAATACTGGTGTGAGAGCTAATTCAATCAAGGAAACACTGCATGTTGGTGAAGGGCATATTGAAGAAGGATCAGCCGAGTGGTTCTTGTGGGAGAACAACTCCATTTGGCTCACTAACTTCACACACCATCAGGCTTCCAAGCAGCTCTCAAGGAAACTCAGTTTTCACACTCTATGCTTAGTGCCCTTTGTATGGCTAGGACTGAAATGAACCTGGTAGAGCATCCCACACAAACGAATGCTCCACATGCAGGTTTCACATGCCACCAACTCCACATTCACAGGCAACTTCAGCGCCACAGCCGTTTTCAGATAGCCCTCAATGCAAAGGCTCTAGACGCAAATATTGGTGTGAGAGCTAATTCAATCAAGGAAACACTGCATGTTGGTGAAGGGCATATTGAAGAAGGATCAGCCGAGTGGTTCTTGTGGGAGAACAACTCCATTTGGCTCACTAACTTCACACACCATCAGGCTTCCAAGCAGCTCTCAAGGAAACTCAGTTTTCACACTCTATGCTTAGTGCCCTTTGAGTGCATTATCTAGGAATGAACCTGGCAGAGCATCTCACACAAACGAATGCTCCACATGCGGGTTTCACATGCCACCAACTCCACATTCACAGGCAACTTCAGCGCCACAGCCGTTTTCAGATAGCCCTCAATGCAAAGGCTCTAGACGCAAATATTGGTGTGAGAGCTAATTCAATCAAGGAAACACTGCATGTTGGTGAAGGGCATATTGCAGAAGGATCAGCCGAGTGGTTCTTGTGGGAGAACAACTCCATTTGGCTCACTAACTTCACACACCATCAGGCTTCCAAGCAGCTCTCAAGGAAACTCAGTTTTCACACTCTATGCTTAGTGCCCTTTGAGTGCATTATCTAGGAATGAACCTGGTAGAGCATCCCACACAAACGAATGCTCCACATGCGGGTTTCACATGCCACCAACTCCACATTCACAGGCAACTTCAGCGCCACAGCCGTTTTCAGATAGCCCTCAATGCAAAGGCTCTAGACGCAAATATTGGTGTGAGAGCTAATTCAATCAAGGAAACACTGCATGTTGGTGAAGGGCATATTGAAGAAGGATCAGCCGAGTGGTTCTTGTGGGAGAACAACTCCATTTGGCTCACTAACTTCACACACCATCAGGCTTCCAAGCAGCTCTCAAGGAAACTCAGTTTTCACACTCTATGCTTAGTGCCCTTTGAGTGCATTATCTAGGAATGAACCTGGTAGAGCATCCCACACAAACGAATGCTCCACATGCGGGTTTCACATGCCACCAACTCCACATTCACAGGCAACTTCAGCGCCACAGCCGTTTTCAGATAGCCCTCAATGCAAAGGCTCTAGACGCAAATATTGGTGTGAGAGCTAATTCAATCAAGGAAACACTGCATGTTGGTGAAGGGCATATTGCAGAAGGATCAGCCGAGTGGTTCTTGTGGGAGAACAACTCCATTTGGCTCACTAACTTCACACACCATCAGGCTTCAAAGCAGCTCTCAAGGAAACTCAGTTTTCACACTCTATGCTTAGTGCCCTTTGAGTGCATTATCTAGGAATGAACCTGGTAGAGCATCCCACACAAACGAATGCTCCACATGCGGGTTTCACATGCCACCAACTCCACATTCACAGGCAACTTCAGCGCCACAGCCGTTTTCAAATAACCCTCAATGCAAAGGCTCTAGACGCAAATATTGGTGTGAGAGCTAATTCAATCAAGGAAACACTGCATGTTGGTGAAGGGCATATTGAAGAAGGATCAGCCGAGTGGTTCTTGTGGGAGAACAACTCCATTTGGCTCACTAACTTCACACACCATCAGGCTTCCAAGCAGCTCTCAAGGAAACTCAGTTTTCACACTCTATGCTTAGTGCCCTTTGTATGGCTAGGACTGAAATGAACCTGGTAGAGCATCCCACACAAACGAATGCTCCACATGCGGGTTTCACATGCCACCATCTCCACATTCACAGGCAACTTCAGCGCCACAGCCGTTTTCAGATAGCCCTCAATGCAAAGGCTCTAGACGCAAATATTGGTGTGAGAGCTAATTCAATCAAGGAAACACTGCATGTTGGTGAAGGGCATATTGAAGAAGGATCAGCCGAGTGGTTCTTGTGGGAGAACAACTCCATTTGGCTCACTAACTTCACACACCATCAGGCTTCCAAGCAGCTCTCAAGGAAACTCAGTTTTCACACTCTATGCTTAGTGCCCTTTGAGTGCATTATCTAGGAATGAACCTGGTAGAGCATCCCACAGAAACGAATGCTCCACATGCGGATTTCACATGCCACCAACTCCACATTCACAGGCAACTTCAGCGCCACAGCCGTTTTCAGATAGCCTCAATGCAAAGGCTCTAGACGCAAATATTGGTGTGAGAGCTAATTCAATCAAGGAAACACTGCATGTTGGTGAAGGGCATATTGAAGAAGGATCAGCCGAGTGGTTCTTGTGGGAGAACAACTCCATTTGGCTCACTAACTTCACACACCATCAGGCTTCCAAGCAGCTCTCAAGGAAACTCAGTTTTCACACTCTATGCTTAGTGCCTTTTGTATGGCTAGGACTGAAATCAACCTGGTAGAGCATCCCACACAAACGAATGCTCCACATGCGGGTTTCACATGCCACCAACTCCACATTCACAGGCAACTTCAGCGCCACAGCCGTTTACAGATAGCCCTCAATGCAAAGGCTCTAGACGCAAATATTGGTGTGAGAGCTAATTCAATCAAGGAAACACTGCATGTTGGTGAAGGGCATATTGAAGAAGGATCAGCCGAGTGGTTCTTGTGGGAGAACAACTCCATTTGGCTCACTAACTTCACACACCATCAGGCTTCCAAGCAGCTCTCAAGGAAACTCAGTTTTCACACTCTATGCTTAGTGCCCTTTGAGTGCATTATCTAGGAATGAACCTGGTAGAGCATCCCACACAAACGAATGCTCCACATGCGGGTTTCACATGCCACCAACTCCACATTCACAGGCAACTTCAGCGCCACAGCCGTTTTCAGATAGCCCTCAATGCAAAGGCTCTAGACGCAAATATTGGTGTGAGAGCTAATTCAATCAAGGAAACACTGCATGTTGGTGAAGGGCATATTGAAGAAGGATCAGCCGAGTGGTTCTTGTGGGAGAACAACTCCATTTGGCTCACTAACTTCACACACCATCAGGCTTCCAAGCAGCTCTCAAGGAAACTCAGTTTTCACACTCTATGCTTAGTGCGCTTTGTATGGCTAGGACTGAAATAAACCTGGTAGAGCATCCCACACAAACGAATGCTCCACATGCGGGTTTCACATGCCACCAACTCCACATTGACAGGCAACTTCAGCGCCACAGCCATTTTCAGATAGCCCTCAATGCAAAGGCTCTAGACGCAAATATTGGTGTGAGAGCTAATTCAATCAAGGAAACACTGCATGTTGGTGAAGGGCATATTGAAGAAGGATCAGCCGAGTGGTTCTTGTGGGAGAACAACTCCATTTGGCTCACTAACTTCACACACCATCAGGCTTCCAAGCAGCTCTCAAGGAAACTCAGTTTTCACACTCTATGCTTAGTGCCCTTTGAGTGCATTATCTAGGAATGAACCTGGTAGAGCATCCCACACAAATGAATTCTCCACATGCGGGTTTCACATGCCACCAACTCCACATTCACAGGCAACTTCAGCGCCACAGCCGTTTTCAGATAGCCCTCAATGCAAAGGCTCTAGACACAAGTATTGGTGTGAGAGCTAATTCAATCAAGGAAACACTGCATGTTGGTGAAGGGCATATTGAAGAAGGATCAGCCGAGTGGTTCTTGTGGGAGAACAACTCCTTTTGGCTCACTAACTTCACACACCATCAGGCTTCCAAGCAGCTCTCAAGGAAACTCAGTTTTCACACTCTATGCTTAGTGCCCTTTGAGTTCCCTTTGAGTGCATTATCTAGGAATGAACCTGGTAGAGCATCCCACACAAACGAATGCTCCACATGCGGGTTTCACATGCCACCAACTCCACATTCACAGGCAACTTCAGCGCCACAGCCGTTTACAGATAGCCCTCAATGCAAAGGCTCTAGACGCAAATATTGTGTGAGAGCTAATTCAATCAAGGAAACACTGCATGTTGGTGAAGGGCCATATTGCAGAAGATCAGCCGAGTGGTTCTTGTGGGAGAACCAACTCCCATTTGGCTCACTAACTTCACACACCATCAGGCTTCCAAGCAGCTCTCAAGGAAACTCAGTTTTCACACTCTATGCTTAGTGCCCTTTGAGTGCATTATCTAGGAATGAACCTGTAGAGCATCCCACACAAACGAATGCTCCACATGCGGGTTTCACATGCCACCAACTTCCACATTGACAAGGCAACTTCAGCACCACAGCCGTTTCAGATAGCCCTCAATGCAAAGGCTCTAGACGCTAATATTGGTGTATGAGAGCTAATTCAATCAAGGAAACACTGCATGTTGGTGAAGGCATATTGAAGAAGGATCAGCCGAGTGGTTCTTGTGGGAGAACAACTCCATTTGGCTCACTAACTTCACACACCATCAGGCTTCCAAGCAGCTCTCAAGGAAACTCAGTTTTCACACTCTATGCTTAGTGCCCTTGAGTGCATTATCTAGGAATGAACCTGGTAGAGCATCCCACACAAACGAATGCTCCACATGCGGGTTTCACATGCCACCAACTCCCACATTCACAGGCAACTTCAGCGCCACAGCCGTTTTCAGATAGCCCTCCATGCAAAGGCTCTAGACGCAAATATTGGTGTGAGAGCTAATTCAATCAAGGAAACACTGCATGTTGGTGAAGGGGCATATTGAAGAAGGATCAGCCGAGTGGTTCTTGTGGAGAACAACTCCATTTGGCTCACTAACTTCACACACCATCAGGCTTCCAAGCAGCTCTCAAGGAAACTCAGTTTTCACACTCTATGCTTAGTGCCCTTTGAGTGCATTATCTAGGAATGAACCTGGTAGAGCATCCCACACAAACGAATGCTCCACATGCGGGTTTCACATGCCACCAATCCACATTGACAGGCAACTTCAGCGCCACAGCCGTTTCAGATAGCCCTCAATGCAAAGGCTCTAGACGCAAATATTGGTGTGAGAGCTAATTCAATCAAGGAAACACTGCATGTTGGTGAAGGGCATATTGAAGAAGGATCAGCCGAGGGTTCTTGTGGGAGAACAACTCCATTTGGCTCACTAACTTCACACACCATCAGGCTTCCAAGCAGCTCTCAAGGAAACTCAGTTTTCACACTCTATGCTTAGTGCCCTTTGAGTGCATTATCTAGGAATGAACTGGTAGAGCATCCCACACAAACGAATGCTCCACATGCGGGTTTCACATGCCACCAACTCCACATTCACAGGCAACTTCAGCGCCACAGCCGTTTTCAGATAGCCCTCAATGCAAAGGCTCTAGACGCAAATATTGGTGTGAGAGCTAATTCAATCAAGGAAACACTGCATGTTGGTGAAGGGCTATTGAAGAAGGATCAGCCAAGTGGTTCTTGTGGGAGAACAACTCCATTTGGCTCACTAACTTCACACACCATCAGGCTTCCAAGCAGCTCTCAAGGAAACTCAGTTTTCACACTCTATGCTTAGTGCCCTTTGAGTGCATTATCTAGGAATGAACCTGGTAGAGCATCCCACAGAAACGAATGCTCCACATGCGGATTTTCACATGCCACCAACTCCACATTCACAGGCAACTTCAGCGCCACAGCCGTTTTCAGATAGCCTCAATGCAAAGGCTCTAGACGCAAATATTGGTGTGAGAGCTAATTCAATCAAGGAAACACTGCATGTTGGTGAAGGGCATATGAAGAAGGATCAGCCGAGTGGTTCTTGTGGGAGAACAACTCCATTTGGCTCACTAACTTCACACACCATCAGGCTTCCAAGCAGCTCTCAAGGAAACTCAGTTTTCACACTCTATGCTTAGTGCCTTTTGTATGGCTAGGACTGAAATCAACCTGGTAGAGCATCCCACACAAACGAATGCTCCACATGCGGGTTTCACATGCCACCAACTCCACATTCACAGGCAACTTCAGCGCCACAGCCGTTTACAGATAGCCCTCAATGCAAAGGCTCTAGACGCAAATATTGGTGTGAGAGCTAATTCAATCAAGGAAACACTGCATGTTGGTGAAGGGCATATTGCAGAAGGATCAGCCGAGTGGTTCTTGTGGGAGAACAACTCCATTTGGCTCACTAACTTCACACACCATCAGGCTTCCAAGCAGCTCTCAAGGAAACTCAGTTTTCACACTCTATGCTTAGTGCCCTTTGAGTGCATTATCTAGGAATGAACCTGGTAGAGCATCCCACACAAACGAATGCTCCACATGCGGGTTTCACATGCCACCAACTCCACATTGACAGGCAACTTCAGCACCACAGCCGTTTTCAGATAGCCCTCAATGCAAAGGCTCTAGACGCAAATATTGGTGTGAGAGCTAATTCAATCAAGGAAACACTGCATGTTGGTGAAGGGCATATTGAAGAAGGATCAGCCGAGTGGTTCTTGTGGGAGAACAACTCCATTTGGCTCACTAACTTCACACACCATCAGGCTTCCAAGCAGCTCTCAAGGAAACTCAGTTTTCACACTCTATGCTTAGTGCCCTTTGAGTGCATTATCTAGGAATGAACCTGGTAGAGCATCCCACACAAACGAATGCTCCACATGCGGGTTTCACATGCCACCAACTCCACATTCACAGGGCAACTTCAGCGCCACAGCCGTTTTCAGATAGCCCTCAATGCAAAGGCTCTAGACGCAAATATTGGTGTGAGAGCTAATTCAATCAAGAAACACTGCATGTTGGTGAAGGGCATATTGAAGAAGGATCAGCCGAGTGGTTCTTGTGGAGAACAACTCCATTTGGCTCACTAACTTCACACACCATCAGGCTTCCAAGCAGCTCTCAAGGAAACTCAGTTTTCACACTCTATGCTTAGTGCCCTTTGAGTGCATTATCTAGGAATGAACCTGGTAGAGCATCCCACACAAACGAATGCTCCACATGCGGGTTTCACATGCCACCAACTCCACATTGACAGGCAACTTCAGCGCCACAGCCGTTTTCAGATAGCCCTCAATGCAAAGGCTCTAGACGCAAATATTGGTGTGAGAGCTAATTCAATCAAGGAAACACTGCATGTTGGTGAAGGGCATATTGAAGAAGGATCAGCCGAGTGGTTCTTGTGGGAGAACAACTCCATTTGGCTCACTAACTTCACACACCATCAGGCTTCCAAGCAGCTCTCAAGGAAACTCAGTTTTCACACTCTATGCTTAGTGCCCTTTGAGTGCATTATCTAGGAATGAACCTGGTAGAGCATCCCACACAAACGAATGCTCCACATGCGGGTTTCACATGCCACCAACTCCACATTGACAGGCAACTTCAGCGCCACAGCCGTTTTCAGATAGCCTCAATGCAAAGGCTCTAGACGCAAATATTGGTGTGAGAGCTAATTCAATCAAGGAACACTGCATGTTGGTGAAGGGCATATTGAAGAAGGATCAGCCGAGTGGTTCTTGTGGGAGAACAACTCCATTTGGCTCACTAACTTCACACACCATCAGGCTTCCAAGCAGCTCTCAAGGAAACTCAGTTTTCACACTCTATGCTTAGTGCCTTTTGTATGGCTAGGACTGAAATCAACCTGGTAGAGCATCCCACACAAACGAATGCTCCACATGCGGGTTTCACATGCCACCAACTCCACATTCACAGGCAACTTCAGCGCCACAGCCGTTTACAGATAGCCCTCAATGCAAAGGCTCTAGACGCAAATATTGGTGTGAGAGCTAATTCAATCAAGGAAACACTGCATGTTGGTGAAGGGCATATTGCAGAAGGATCAGCCGAGTGGTTCTTGTGGGAGAACAACTCCATTTGGCTCACTAACTTCACACACCATCAGGCTTCAAGCAGCTCTCAAGGAAACTCAGTTTTCACACTCTATGCTTAGTGCCCTTTGAGTGCATTATCTAGGAATGAACCTGGTAGAGCATCCCACACAAACGAATGCTCCACATGCGGGTTTCACATGCCACCAACTCACATTGACAGGCAACTTCAGCACCACAGCCGTTTTCAGATAGCCCTCAATGCAAAGGCTCTAGACGCAAATATTGGTGTGAGAGCTAATTCAATCAAGGAACACTGCATGTTGGTGAAGGGCATATTGAAGAAGGATCAGCCGAGTGGTTCTTGTGGAGAACAACTCCATTTGGCTCACTAACTTCACACACCATCAGGCTTCAAGCAGCTCTCAAGGAAACTCAGTTTTCACACTCTATGCTTAGTGCCCTTTGAGTGCATTATCTAGGAATGAACCTGGTAGAGCATCCCACACAAACGAATGCTCCACATGCGGGTTTCACATGCCACCAACTCCACATTCACAGGCAACTTCAGCGCCACAGCCGTTTTCAGATAGCCCTCAATGCAAAGGCTCTAGACGCAAATATTGGTGTGAGAGCTAATTCAATCAAGGAAACACTGCATGTTGGTGAAGGGCATATTGCAGAAGGATCAGCAAGTGGTTCTTGTGGGAGAACAACTCCATTTGGCTCACTAACTTCACACACCATCAGGCTTCCAAGCAGCTCTCAAGGAAACTCAGTTTTCACACTCTATGCTTAGTGCCCTTTGAGTGCATTATCTAGGAATGAACCTGGTAGAGCATCCACACAAACGAATGCTCCACATGCGGGTTTCACATGCCACCAACTCCACATTCACAGGCAACTTCAGCGCCACAGCCGTTTTCAGATAGCCCTCAATGCAAAGGCTCTAGACGCAAATATTGGTGTGAGAGCTAATTCAATCAAGGAAACACTGCATGTTGGTGAAGGGCATATTGAAGAAGGATCAGCCGAGTGTTCTTGTGGAGAACAACTCCATTTGGCTCACTAACTTCACACACCATCAGGCTTCCAAGCAGCTCTCAAGGAAACTCAGTTTTCACACTCTATGCTTAGTGCCCTTTGAGTGCATTATCTAGGAATGAACCTGGTAGAGCATCCCACACAAACGAATGCTCCACATGCGGGTTTCACATGCCACCAACTCCACATTCACAGGCAACTTCAGCGCCACAGCCGTTTTCAGATAGCCCTCAATGCAAAGGCTCTAGACGCAAATATTGGTGTGAGAGCTAATTCAATCAAGGAAACACTGCATGTTGGTGAAGGGCATATTGCAGAAGGATCAGCCGAGTGGTTCTTGTGGGAGAACAACTCCATTTGGCTCACTAACTTCACACACCATCAGGCTTCCAAGCAGCTCTCAAGGAAACTCAGTTTTCACACTCTATGCTTAGTGCCCTTTGAGTGCATTATCTAGGAATGAACCTGGTAGAGCATCCCACACAAACGAATGCTCCACATGCGGGTTTCACATGCCACCAACTCCACATTCACAGGCAACTTCAGCGCCACAGCCGTTTTCAGATAGCCCTCAATGCAAAGGCTCTAGACGCAAATATTGGTGTGAGAGCTAATTCAATCAAGGAAACACTGCATGTTGGTGAAGGGCATATTGCAGAAGGATCAGCCGAGTGGTTCTTGTGGGAGAACAACTCCATTTGGCTCACTAACTTCACACACCATCAGGCTTCCAAGCAGCTCTCAAGGAAACTCAGTTTTCACACTCTATGCTTAGTGCCCTTTGAGTGCATTATCTAGGAATGAACCTGGTAGAGCATCCCACACAAACGAATGCTCCACATGCGGGTTTCACATGCCACCAACTCCACATTCACAGGCAACTTCAGCGCCACAGCCGTTTTCAGATAGCCCTCAATGCAAAGGCTCTAGACGCAAATATTGGTGTGAGAGCTAATTCAATCAAGGAAACACTGCATGTTGGTGAAGGGCATATTGCAGAAGGATCAGCCGAGTGGTTCTTGTGGGAGAACAACTCCATTTGGCTCACTAACTTCACACACCATCAGGCTTCCAAGCAGCTCTCAAGGAACTCAGTTTTCACACTCTATGCTTAGTGCCCTTTGAGTGCATTATCTAGGAATGAACCTGGTAGAGGATCCCACAGAAACGAATGCTCCACATGCGGGTTTCACCTGCCACCAACTCCACATTCACAGGCAACTTCAGCGCCACAGCCGTTTTCAAATAGCCCTCAATGCAAAGGCTCTAGACGCAAATATTGGTGTGAGAGCTAATTCAATCAAGGAAACACTGCATGTTGGTGAAGGGCATATTGAAGAAGGATCAGCCGAGTGGTTCTTGTGGGAGAACAACTCCATTTGGCTCACTAACTTCACACACCATCAGGCTTCCAAGCAGCTCTCAAGGAAACTCAGTTTTCACACTCTATGCTTAGTGCCCTTTGAGTGCATTATCTAGGAATGAACCTGGTAGAGCATCCCACACAAACGAATGCTCCACATGCGGATTTCACATGCCACCAACTCCACATTCACAGGCAACTTCAGCGCCACAGCCGTTTTCAGATAGCCCTCAATGCAAAGGCTCTAGACGCAAATATTGGTGTGAGAGCTAATTCAATCAAGGAAACACTGCATGTTGGTGAAGGGCATATTGAAGAAGGATCAGCCGAGTGGTTCTTGTGGGAGAACAACTCCATTTGGCTCACTACACACACCATCAGGCTTCCAAGCAGCTCTCAAGGAAACTCAGGTTTTCACACTCTATGCTTAGTGCCCTTTGAGTGCCTAGTCTGGAATGAAGCTTGGAGAGCATCCCACACAAAACGAATGCTCCACATGCGGGTTTCACATGCCACCAACTCCACATTCACAGGCAACTTCAGCGCCACAGCCGTTTACAGATAGCCCTCAATGCAAAGGCTCTAGACGCAAATATTGGTGTGAGAGCTAATTCAATCAAGGAAACACTGCATGTTGGTGAAGGGCATATTGCAGAAGGATCAGCCGAGTGGTTCTTGTGGGAGAAACAACTCCATTTGGCTCACTAACTTCACACACCATCAGGCTTCCAAGCAGCTCTCAAGGAAACTCAGTTTTCACACTCTATGCTTAGTGCCCTTTGAGTGCATTATCTAGGAATGAACCTGGTAGAGCATCCCACACAAACGAATGCTCCACATGCGGGTTTCACATGCCACCAACTCCACATTGACAGGCAACTTCAGCACCACAGCCGTTTTCAGATAGCCCTCAATGCAAAGGCTCTAGACGCAAATATTGGTGTGAGAGCTAATTCAATCAAGGAAACACTGCATGTTGGTGAAGGGCATATTGAAGAAGGATCAGCCGAGTGGTTCTTGTGGGAGAACAACTCCATTTGAGCTCACTAACTTCACACACCATCAGGCTTCCAAGCAGCTCTCAAGGAAACTCAGTTTTCACACTCTATGCTTAGTGCCCTTTGAGTGCATTATCTAGGAATGAACCTGGTAGAGCATCCCACACAAACGAATGCTCCACATGCGGGTTTCACATGCCACCAACTCCACATTCACAGGCAACTTCAGCGCCACAGCCGTTTTCAGATAGCCCTCAATGCAAAGGCTCTAGACGCAAATATTGGTGTGAGAGCTAATTCAATCAAGGAAACACTGCATGTTGGTGAAGGGCATATTGCAGAAGGATCAGCCGAGTGGTTCTTGTGGAGAACAACTCCATTTGGCTCACTAACTTCACACACCATCAGGCTTCCAAGCAGCTCTCAAGGAAACTCAGTTATTCACACTCTATGCTTAGTGCCCTTTGAGTGCATTATCTAGGAATGAACCTGGTAGAGCATCCCACACAAACGAATGCTCCACATGCGGGTTTCACATGCCACCAACTCCACATTCACAGGCAACTTCAGCGCCACAGCCGTTTTCAGATAGCCCTCAATGCAAAGGCTCTAGACGCAAATATTGGTGTGAGAGCTAATTCAATCAAGGAAACACTGCATGTTGGTGAAGGGCATATTGAAGAAGGATCAGCCGAGTGGTTCTTGTGGGAGAACAACTCCATTTGGCTCACTAACTTCACACACCATCAGGCTTCCAAGCAGCTCTCAAGGAAACTCAGTTTCACACTCTATGCTTAGTGCCCTTTGTATGGCTAGACTGAAATGAACCTGGTAGAGCATCCCACACAAACGAATGCTCCACATGCGGGTTTCACATGCCACCAACTCCACATTCACAGGCAACTTCAGCGCCACAGCCGTTTTCAGATAGCCCTCAATGCAAAGGCTCTAGACGCAAATATTGGTGTGAGAGCTAATTCAATCAAGGAAACACTGCATGTTGGTGAAGGGCATATTGAAGAAGGATCAGCCGAGTGGTTCTTGTGGGAGAACAACTCCATTTGGCTCACTAACTTCACACACCATCAGGCTTCCAAGCAGCTCTCAAGGAAACTCAGTTTTCACACTCTATGCTTAGTGCCCTTTGGTGCATTATCTAGGAATGAACCTGGTAGAGCATCCCACACAAACGAATGCTCCACATGCGGGTTTCACATGCACCAACTCCACATTCACAGGCAACTTCAGCGCCACAGCCGTTTTCAGATAGCCCTCAATGCAAAGGCTCTAGACGCAAATATTGGTGTGAGAGCTAATTCAATCAAGGAAACACTGCATGTTGGTGAAGGGCATATTGCAGAAGGATCAGCCGAGTGGTTCTTGTGGGAGAACAACTCCATTTGGCTCACTAACTTCACACACCATCAGGCTTCCAAGCAGCTCTCAAGGAAACTCAGTTTTCACACTCTATGCTTAGTGCCCTTTGAGTGCATTATCTAGGAATGAACCTGGTAGAGCATCCCACACAAACGAATGCTCCACATGCGGGTTTCACATGCCACCAACTCCACATTCACAGGCAACTTCAGCGCACAGCCGTTTTCAGATAGCCCTCAATGCAAAGGCTCTAGACGCAAATATTGGTGTGAGAGCTAATTCAATCAAGGAAACACTGCATGTTGGTGAAGGGCATATTGCAGAAGGATCAGCCGAGTGGTTCTTGTGGGAGAACAACTCCATTTGGCTCACTAACTTCACACACCATCAGGCTTCCAAGCAGCTCTCAAGGAAACTCAGTTTTCACACTCTATGCTTAGTGCCCTTTGAGTGCATTATCTAGGAATGAACCTGTAGAGCATCCCACACAAACGAATGCTCCACATGCGGGTTTCACATGCCACCAACTCCACATTCACAGGCAACTTCAGGCGCCACAGCCGTTTTCAGATAGCCCTCAATGCAAAGGCTCTAGACGCAAATATTGGTGTGAGAGCTAATTCAATCAAGGAAACACTGCATGTTGGTGAAGGGCATATTGCAGAAGGATCAGCCGAGTGGTTCTTGTGGGAGAACAACTCCATTTGGCTCACTAACTTCACACACCATCAGGCTTCCAAGCAGCTCTCAAGGAAACTCAGTTTCACACTCTATGCTTAGTGCCCTTTGAGTGCATTATCTAGGAATGAACCTGGTAGAGGATCCCACAGAAACGAATGCTCCACATGCGGGTTTCACCTGCCACCAACTCCACATTCACAGGCAACTTCAGCGCCACAGCCGTTTTCAAATAGCCCTCAATGCAAAGGCTCTAGACGCAAATATTGGTGTGAGAGCTAATTCAATCAAGGAAACACTGCATGTTGGTGAAGGGCATATTGAAGAAGGATCAGCCGAGTGGTTCTTGTGGGAGAACAACTCCATTTGGCTCACTAACTTCACACACCATCAGGCTTCCAAGCAGCTCTCAAGGAAACTCAGTTTTCACACTCTATGCTTAGTGCCCTTTGAGTGCATTATCTAGGAATGAACCTGGTAGAGCATCCCACACAAACGAATGCTCCACATGCGGATTTCACATGCCACCAACTCCACATTCACAGGCAACTTCAGCGCCACAGCCGTTTTCAGATAGCCCTCAATGCAAAGGCTCTAGACGCAAATATTGGTGTGAGAGCTAATTCAATCAAGGAAACACTGCATGTTGGTGAAGGGCATATTGAAGAAGGATCAGCCGAGTGGTTCTTGTGGGAGAACAACTCCATTTGGCTCACTACACACACCATCAGGCTTCAAGCAGCTCTCAAGGAAACTCAGGTTTCACACTCTATGCTTAGTGCCCTTTGAGTGCCTAGGACTGAAATGAACCTGGTAGAGCATCCCCACACAAACGAATGCTCCACATGCGGGTTTCACATGCACCAACTCCACATTCACAGGCAACTTCAGCGCCACAGCCGTTTTCAGATAGCCCTCAATGCAAAGGCTCTAGACGCAAATATTGGTGTGAGAGCTAATTCAATCAAGGAAACACTGCATGTTGGTGAAGGGCATATTGAAGAAGGATCAGCCGAGTGGTTCTTGTGGGAGAACAACTCCATTTGGCTCACTACACACACCATCAGGCTTCCAAGCAGCTCTCAAGGAAACTCAGGTTTCACACTCTATGCTTAGTGCCCTTTGAGTGCCTAGGACTGAAATGAAGCTTGGAGAGCATCCCACACAAACGAATGCTCCACGTGCGGATTTCACATGCCACCAACTCCACATTCACAGGCAACTTCAGCGCCACAGCCGTTTTCAGATAGCCCTCAATGCAAAGGCTCTAGACGCAAATATTGTGTGAGAGCTAATTCAATCAAGGAAACACTGCATGTTGGTGAAGGGCATATTGAAGAAGGATCAGCCGAGTGGTTCTTGTGGGAGAACAACTCCATTTGGCTCACTAACTTCACACACCATCAGGCTTCCAAGCAGCTCTCAAGGAAACTCAGTTTTCACACTCTGTGCTTAGTGCCCTTTGAGTGCATTATGTAGGAATGAACCTGGTAGAGCATCCCACACAAACGAATGCTCCACATGCGGGTTTCACATGCCACCAACTCCACATTCACAGGCAACTTCAGCGCCACAGCCGTTTTCAGATAGCCCTCAATGCAAAGGCTCTAGACGCAAATATTGGTGTGAGAGCTAATTCAATCAAGGAAACACTGCATGTTGGTGAAGGGCATATTGAAGAAGAATCAGCCGAGTGGTTCTTGTGGGAGAACAACTCCATTTGGCTCACTAACTTCACACACCATCAGGCTTCCAAGCAGCTCTCAAGGAAACTCAGTTTTCAAACTCTATGGTTAGTGCTCTATGTGTGCCTAGGACTGAAATGAAGCTTGGTCAGCATCCCACACAAACGAATGCTCCACATGCGGGTTTCACATGCCACCAACTCCACATTCTCAGGCAACTTCAGCGCCACAGCCGTTTTCAGATAGCCCTCAATGCAAAGGCTCTAGACGCAAATATTGGTGTGAGAGCTAATTCAATCAAGGAAACACTGCATGTTGGTGAAGGGCATATTGAAGAAGGATCAGCCGAGTGGTTCTTGTGGAGAACAACTCCATTTGGCTCACTAACTTCACACACCATCAGGCTTCCAAGCAGCTCTCAAGGAAACTCAGTTTTCACACTCTGTGCTTAGTGCCCTTTGAGTGCATTATCTAGGAATGAACCTGGTAGAGCATCCCACACAAACGAATGCTCCACATGCGGGTTTCACATGCCACCAACTCCACATTCACAGGCAACTTCAGCGCCACAGCCGTTTTCAGATAGCCCTCAATGCAAAGGCTCTAGACGCAAATATTGGTGTGAGAGCTAATTCAATCAAGGAAACACTGCATGTTGGTGAAGGGCATATTGAAGAAGGATGAACCGAGTGGTTCTTGTGGGAGAACAACTCCATTTGGCTCACTAACTTCACACACCATCAGGCTTCCAAGCAGCTCTCAAGGAAACTCAGTTTTCACACTCTATGCTTAGTGCCCTTTGAGTGCATTATCTAGGAATGAACCTGGTAGAGCATCCCACAGAAACGAATGCTCCACATGAGGGTTTCACATGCCACCAACTCCACATTCACAGGCAACTTCAGCGCCACAGCCGTTTTCAGATAGCCCTCAATGCAAAGGCTCTAGACGCAAATATTGGTGTGAGAGCTAATTCAATCAAGGAAACACTGCATGTTGGTGAAGGGCATATTGAAGAAGGATCAGCCGAGTGGTTCTTGTGGGAGAACAACTCCATTTGGCTCACTAACTTCACACACCATCAGGCTTCCAAGCAGCTCTCAAGGAAACTCAGTTTTCACACTCTATGCTTAGTGCCCTTTGAGTGCATTATCTAGGAATGAACCTGGTAGAGCATCCCACACAAACGAATGCTCCACATGCGGGTTTCACATGCCACCAACTCCACATTCACAGGCAACTTCAGCGCCACAGCCGTTTTCAGATAGCCCTCAATGCAAAGGCTCTAGACGCAAATATTGGTGTGAGAGCTAATTCAATCAAGGAAACACTGCATGTTGGTGAAGGGCATATTGAAGAAGGATCAGCCGAGTGGTTCTTGTGGAGAACAACTCCATTTGGCTCACTAACTTCACACACCATCAGGCTTCCAAGCAGCTCTCAAGGAAACTCAGTTTTCACACTCTATGCTTAGTGCCCTTTGTATGGCTAGGACTGAAATGAACCTGGTAGAGCATCCCACACAAACGAATGCTCCACATGCGGGTTTCACATGCCACCAACTCCACATTCACAGGCAACTTCAGCGCCACAGCCGTTTTCAGATAGCCCTCAATGCAAAGGCTCTAGACGCAAATATTTGTGTGAGAGCTAATTCAATCAAGGAAACACTGCATGTTGGTGAAGGGCATATTGAAGAAGGATCAGCCGAGTGGTTCTTGTGGGAGAACAACTCCATTTGGCTCACTAACTTCACACACCATCAGGCTTCCAAGCAGCTCTCAAGGAAACTCAGTATTCACACTCTGTGCTTAGTGCCCTTTGAGTGCATTATGTATAAATGAACCTGGTAGAGCATCCCACACAAACGAATGCTCCACATGCGGGTTTCACATGCCACCAACTCCACATTCACAGGCAACTTCAGCGCCACAGCCGTTTTCAGATAGCCCTCAATGCAAAGGCTCTAGACGCAAATATTGGTGTGAGAGCTAATTCAATCAAGGAAACACTGCATGTTGGTGAAGGGCATATTGAAGAAGGATCAGCCGAGTGGTTCTTGTGGGAGAACAACTCCATTTGGCTCACTAACTTCACACACCATCAGGCTTCCAAGCAGCTCTCAAGGAAACTCAGTTTTCACACTCTGTGCTTAGTGCCCTTTGAGTGTATTATGTATAAATGAACCTGGTAGAGCATCCCACACAAACGAATGCTCCACATGCGGGTTTCACATGCCACCAACTCCACATTCACAGGCAACTTCAGCGCCACAACCGTTTTCAGATAGCCCTCAATGCAAAGGCTCTAGACGCAAATATTGGTGTGAGAGCTAATTCAATCAAGGAAACACTGCATGTTGGTGAAGGGCATATTGAAGAAGAATCAGCCGAGTGGTTCTTGTGGGAGAACAACTCCATTTGGCTCACTAACTTCACACACCATCAGGCTTCCAAGCAGCTCTCAAGGAAACTCAGTTTTCACACTCTATGCTTAGTGCTCTATCTGTGCCTTGGACTGAAATGAAGCTTGGTCAGCATCCCACACAAACGAATGCTCCACATGCGGGTTTCACATGCCACCAACTCCACATTCTCAGGCAACTTCAGCGCCACAGCCGTTTTCAGATAGCCCTCAATGCAAAGGCTCTAGACGCAAATATTTGTGTGAGAGCTAATTCAATCAAGGAAACACTGCATGTTGGTGAAGGGCATATTGAAGAAGGATCAGCCGAGTGGTTCTTGTGGGAGAACAACTCCATTTGGCTCACTAACTTCACACACCATCAGGCTTCCAAGCAGCTCTCAAGGAAACTCAGTTTTCACACTCTGTGCTTAGTGCCCTTTGAGTGCATTATCTAGGAATGAACCTGGTAGAGCATCCCACACAAACGAATGCTCCACATGCGGGTTTCACATGCCACCAACTCCACATTCACAGGCAACTTCAGCGCCACAGCCGTTTTCAGATAGCCCTCAATGCAAAGGCTCTAGACGCAAATATTGGTGTGAGAGCTAATTCAATCAAGGAAACACTGCATGTTGGTGAAGGGCATATTGAAGAAGGATCAGCCGAGTGGTTCTTGTGGGAGAACAACTCCATTTGGCTCACTAACTTCACACACCATCAGGCTTCCAAGCAGCTCTCAAGGAAACTCAGTTTTCACACTCTGTGCTTAGTGCCCTTTGAGTGCATTATCTAGGAATGAACCTGGTAGAGCATCCCACACAAACGAATGCTCCACATGCGGGTTTCACATGCCACCAACTCCACATTCACAGGCAACTTCAGCGCTACAGCCGTTTTCAGATAGCCCTCAATGCAAAGGCTCTAGACGCAAATATTGGTGTGAGAGCTAATTCAATCAAGGAAACACTGCATGTTGGTGAAGGGCATATTGAAGAAGGATCAGCCGAGTGGTTCTTGTGGGAGAACAACTCCATTTGGCTCACTAACTTCACACACCATCAGGCTTCCAAGCAGCTCTCAAGGAAACTCAGTTTTCACACTCTATGCTTAGTGCCCTTTGAGTGCATTATCTAGGAATGAACCTGGTATAGCATCCCACACAAACGAATGCTCCACATGCGGGTTTCACATGCCACCAACTCCACATTCACAGGCAACTTCAGCGCCACAGCCGTTTTCAGATAGCCCTCAATGCAAAGGCTCTAGACGCAAATATTGGTGTGAGAGCTAATTCAATCAAGGAAACACTGCATGTTGGTGAAGGGCATATTGAAGAAGGATCAGCCGAGTGGTTCTTGTGGGAGAACAACTCCATTTGGCTCACTAACTTCACACACCATCAGGCTTCCAAGCAGCTCTCAAGGAACCTCAGTA
>NW_026700288.1:0-49089 GCF_030435755.1 Ochotona princeps | reverse complement strand
GCTGCTTGGAAGCCTGATGGTGTGTGAAGTTAGTGAGCCAAATGGAGTTGTTCTCCCACAAGAACCACTCGGCTGATCCTTCTTCAATATGCCCTTCACCAACATGCAGTGTTTCCTTGATTGAATTAGCTCTCACACCAATATTTGCATCTAGAGCCTTTGCATTGAGGGCTATCTGAAAACGGCTGTGGCTCTGAAGTTGCCTGTGAATGTGGAGTTGGTGGAATGTGAAACCCGCATGTGGAGCATTCGTTTGTGTGGGATGCTCACCAAGCTTCATTTCAGTCCTAAGCACTCAAATGGCACTAAGCATAGAGTGTGAAAACTGAGTTTCCTTGAGAGCTGCTTGGAAGCTTGATGGTGTGTGAAGTTAGTGAGCCAAATGGAGTTGTTCTCCCACAAGAACCACTCGGCTGATCCTTCTTCAATATGCCCTTCACCAACATGCAGTGTTTCCTTGATTGAATTAGCTCTCACACCAAGATTTGCGTCTAGTGCCTTTGCATTGAGGGCTATCTGAAAACGGCTGTGGCGCTGAAGTTGCCTGAGAATGTTGAGTTAATGGCAAGTGAAACCCGCATGTGGAGCATTCGTTTGTGTGGGATGCTCTATCAGGTTCATTCCTAGATAATGCACTCAAAGGGCACTAAGTATAGAGTGTGAAAACTGAGTTTCCTTGAGAGCTGCTTGGAAGCCTGATGGTGTGTGAAGTTAGTGAGCCAAATGGAGTTGTTCTCCCACAAGAACCACTCGTCTGATTTTCTTCAATATGCCCTTCACCACCATGCAGTGTTTCCTTGCTTCAATTAGCTCTCACACCAATATTTGCATCTAGAGCCTTTGCATTGAGGGCTATCTGAAAACGGGTGTGGCGCTGAAGTTGCCTGTGAATGTGGAGTTGGTGGCATGTGAAACCCGCATGTGGAGCATTCGTTTGTGTGGGATGCTCACCAAGCTTCATTTCAGTCCTAGGCACTCAAAGGGCACTAAGCATAGAGTGTGAAAACTGAGTTTCCTTGAGAGCTGCTTGGAAGCCTGATGGTGTGTGAAGCTAGTGAGCCAAATGGAGTTGTTTTCCCACAAGAACCACTCGGCTGATCCTTCTTCCATATGCCCTTCACCAACATGCAGTGTTTCCTTGATTGAATTAGCTCTCACACCAAGATTTGCGTCTAGAGCCTTTGCATTGAGGGCTATCTGAAAATGGCTGTGGCGCTGAAGTTGCCTGTGAATGTGGAGTTGGTGGAATGTGAAACCCGCATGTGGAGCATTCGTTTGTGTGGGATGCTCACCAAGCTTCATTTCAGTCCTAGGCACTCAAATGGCACAAAGCATAGAGTGTGAAAACTGAGTTTCCTTGAGAGCTGCTTGGAAGCCTGATGGTGTGTGAAGTTAGTGAGCCAAATGGAGTTGTTCTCCCACAAGAACAACTCGGCTGATCCTTCTTCAATATGCCCTTCACCAACATGCAGTGTTTCCTTGATTGAATTAGCTCTCACACCAAGATTTGCGTCTAGTGCCTTTGCATTGAGGGCTATCTGAAAACGGCTGTGGCGCTGAAGTTGCCTGAGAATGTGGAGTTAATGGCAAGTGAAACCCGCATGTGGAGCATTCGTTTGTGTGGGATGCTCTACCAGGTTCATTCCTAGATAATGCACTCAAAGGGCACTAAGCATAGAGTGTGAAAACTGAGTTTCCTTGAGAGCTGCTTGGAAGCCTGATGGTGTGTGAAGTTAGTGAGCCAAATGGAGTTGTTCTCCCACAAGAACCACTCGGCTGATCCTTCTTCAATATGCCCTTCACCAACATGCAGTGTTTCCTTGATTGAATTAGCTCTCACACCAATATTTGCGTCTAGAGCCTTTGCATTGAGGGCTATGTGAAAACGGCTGTGGCGCTGAAGTTGCCTGTGAATGTGGAGTTGGTGGCAAGTGAAACCCGCATGTGGAGCATTCGTTTGTGTGGGATGCTCTACCAGGTTCATTCCTAGATAATGCACTCAAAGGGCACTAAGCATAGAGTGTGAAAACTGAGTTTCCTTGAGAGCTGCTTGGAAGCCTGATGGTGTGTGAAGTTAGTGAGCCAAATGGAGTTGTTCTCCCACAAGAACCACTCGTCTGATTTTCTTCAATATGCCCTTCACCACCATGCAGTGTTTCCTTGCTTGAATTAGCTCTCACACCAATATTTGCATCTAGAGCCTTTGCATTGAGGGCTATCTGAAAACGGCTGTGGCGCTGAAGTTGCCTGTGAATGTGGAGTTGGTGGCAAGTGAAACCCGCATGTGGAGCATTCGTTTGTGTGGGATGCTCTACCAGGTTCATTCCTAGATAATGCACTCAAAGGGCACTAAGCATAGAGTGTGAAAACTGAGTTTCCTTGAGAGCTGCTTGGAAGCCTGATGGTGTGTGAAGTTAGTGAGCCAAATGGAGTTGTTCTCCCACAAGAACCACTCGGCTGATCCTTCTTCAATATGCCCTTCACCAACATGCAGTGTTTCCTTGATTGAATTAGCTCTCACACCAATATTTGCGTCTAGGGCCTTTGCATTTAGGGCTATCTGAAAACGGCTGTGGCGCTGAAGTTGCCTGTGAATGTGGAGTTGGTGGAATGTGAAACCCGCATGTGGAGCATTCGTTTGTGTGGGATGCTCACCAAGCTTCATTTCAGTGCTAGGCACTCAAACGGCACTAAGCATAGTGTGAAAACTGAGTTTCCTTGAGAGCTGCTTGGAAGCCTGATGGTGTGTGAAGTTAGTGAGCCAAATGGAGTTGTTCTCCCACAAGAACCACTCGGCTGATCCTTCTTCAATATGCCCTTCACCAACATGCAGTGTTTCCTTGATTGAATTAGCTCTCACACCAATATATGTGTCTAGAGCCTTTGCATTGTGGGCTATGTGAAAACGGCTGTGGCGCTGAAGTTGCCTGTGAATGTGGAGTTGGTGGCATGTGGAACCCGCATGTGGAGCATTCGTTTGTGTGGGATGCTCTACCAGGTTCATTCCTAGATAATGCACTGAAATGGCACTAAGCATAGAGTGTGAAAACTGAGTTTCCTTGAGAGCTGCTTGGAAGCCTGATGGTGTGTGAAGTTAGTGAGCCAAATGGAGTTGTTCTCCCGCAAGAACCACTCGGCTGATCCTTCTTCCATATGCCCTTCTCCAACATGCAGTGTTTCCTTGATTGAATTAGCTCTCACACCAATATTTGCGTCTAGTGCCTTTGCATTGAGGGCTATCTGAAAACGGCTGTGGCGCTGAAGTTGCCTGAGAATGTGGAGTTAATGGCAAGTGAAACCCGCATGTGGAGCATTCGTTTGTGTGGGATGCTCTACCAAGTTCATTCCTAGATAATGCACTGAAATGGCACTAAGCATAGAGTGTGAAAACTGAGTTTCCTTGAGAGCTGCTTGGAAGTCTGATGGTGTGTGAAGTTAGTGAGCCAAATGGAGTTGTTCTCCCACAAGAACCACTCGGCTGATTCTTCTTCAATATGCCCTTCACCAACATGCAGTGTTTCCTTGATTGAATTAGCTCTCACACCAATATTTGCGTCTAGAGCCTTTGCATTGAGGGCTATCTGAAAACGGCTGTGGCGCTGAAGTTGCCTGTGAATGTGGAGTTGGTGGCATGTGAAACCCGCATGTGGTGCATTCGTTTGTGTGGGATGCTCTACCAGGTTCATTCCTAGATAATGCACTCAAAGGGCACTAAGCATAGAGTGTGAAAACTGAGTTTCCTTGAGAGCTGCTTGGAAGCCTGATGGTGTGTGAAGTAAGTGAGCCAAATGGAGTTGTTCTCCCACAAGAACCACTCGGCTGATCCTTCTTCAATATGCCCTTCTCCAACATGCAGTGTTTCCTTGATTGAATTAACTCTCACACCAATATTTACGTCTAGAACCTTTATATTGAGGGCTATCTGAAAACGGCTGTGGCGCTGAAGTTGCCTGTGAATGTGGAGTTGGTGGCATGTGAAACCCGCATGTGGAGCATTCGTTTGTGTGGGATGCTCAACCAAGCTTCATTTCAGTCCTAGGCACTCAAAGGGCACTAAGCATAGAGTGTGAAAACTGAGTTTCCTTGAGAGCTGCTTGGAAGCCTGATGGTGTGTGAAGTTAGTGAGCCAAATGGAGTTGTTCTCCCACAAGAACCACTCGGCTGATCCTTCTTCAATATGCCCTTCACCAACATGCAGTGTTTCCTTAATTGAATTAGCTCTCACACCAATATTTGCGTCTAGAGCCTTTGCATTGAGGGCTATCTGAAAACGGCTGTGGCGCTGAAGTTGCCTGTGAATGTGGAGTTGGTGGCATGTGAAACCCGCATGTGGAGCATTCGTTTGTGTGGGATGCTCAACCAAGCTTCATTTCAGTCCTAGGCACTCAAAGGGCACTAAGCATAGAGTGTGAAAACTGAGTTTCCTTGAGAGCTGCTTGGAAGCCTGATGGTGTGTGAAGTTAGTGAGCCAAATGGAGTTGTTCTCCCACAAGAACCACTCGGCTGATCCTTCTTCAATATGCCCTTCACCAACATGCAGTGTTTTCTTGATTGAATTAGCTCTCACACCAATATTTGCGTCTAGAGCCTTTGCATTGAGGGCTATCTGAAAATGGCTGTGGCGCTGAAGTTGCCTGTGAATGTGGAGTTGGTGGCATGTGAAACCCGCATGTGGAGCATTCGTTTGTGTGGGATGCTCACCAAGCTTCATTTCAGTGCTAGGCACTCAAAGGGCACTAAGCATAGAGTGTGAAAACTGAGTTTCCTTGAGAGCTGCTTGGAAGCCTGATGGTGTGTGAAGTTAGTGAGCCAAATGGGGTTGTTCTCCCACAAGAACCACTCGGCTTATCCTTCTTCAATATGCCCTTCACCAACATGCAGTGTTTCCTTGATTGAATTAGCTCTCACACCAATATTTGCGTCTAGAGCCTTTGCATTGAGGGCTATGTGAAAACGGCTGTGGCGCTGAAGTTGCCTGTGAATGTGGAGTTGGTGGCAAGTGAAACCCGCATGTGGAGCATTCGTTTGTGTGGGATGCTCTACCAGGTTCATTCCTAGATAATGCACTCAAAGGGCACTAAGCATAGAGTGTGAAAACTGAGTTTCCTTGAGAGCTGCTTGGAAGCCTGATGGTGTGTGAAGTTAGTGAGCCAAATGGAGTTGTTCTCCCACAAGAACCACTCGGCTGATCCTTCTTCAATATGCCCTTCACCAACATGCAGTGTTTCCTTGATTGAATTAGCTCTCACACCAATATTTGCATCTAGAGCCTTTGCATTGAGGGCTATCTGAAAACGGCTGTGGCTCTGAAGTTGCCTGTGAATGTGGAGTTGGTGGCATGTGAAACCCGCATGTGGAGCATTCGTTTGTGTGGGATGCTCACCAAGCTTCATTTCAGTTATAAGGCTGTCAAAGAGCACTAAGCATAGAGTGTGAAAACTGAGTTTCCTTGAGAGCTGCTTGGAAGCCTGATGGTGTGTGAAGTTAGTGAGCCAAATGGAGTTGTTCTCCCACAAGAACCACTCGGCTGATCCTTCTTCAATATGCCCTTCACCAACATGCAGTGTTTCCTTGATTGAATTAGCTCTCACACCAATATTTGTGTCTAGTGCCTTTGCATTGAGGGCTATCTGAAAACGGCTGTGGCGCTAAAGTTGCCTGTGAATGTGGAGTTGGTGGAATGTGAAACCCGCATGTGGAGCATTCGTTTGTGTGGGATGCTCACCAAGCTTCATTTCAGTCCTAGGCACTCAAATGGCACTAAGCATAGAGTGTGAAAACTGAGTTTCCTTGAGAGCTGCTTGGAAGCCTGATGGTGTGTGAAGTTAGTGAGCCAAATGGAGTTGTTCTCCCACAAGAACCACTCGGCTGATCCTTCTTCAATATGCCCTTCACCAACATGCAGTGTTTCCTTGATTGAATTAGCTCTCACACCAAGATTTGCGTCTAGTGCCTTTGCATTGAGGGCTATCTGAAAACGGCTGTGGCGCTGAAGTTGCCTGAGAATGTTGAGTTAATGGCAAGTGAAACCCGCATGTGGAGCATTCGTTTGTGTGGGATGCTCTACCAGGTTCATTCCTAGATAATGCACTCAAAGGGCACTAAGTATAGAGTGTGAAAACTGAGTTTCCTTGAGAGCTGCTTGGAAGCCTGATGGTGTGTGAAGTTAGTGAGCCAAATGGAGTTGTTCTCCCACAAGAACCACTCGTCTGATTTTCTTCAATATGCCCTTCACCACCATGCAGTGTTTCCTTGCTTCAATTAGCTCTCACACCAATATTTGCATCTAGAGCCTTTGCATTGAGGGCTATCTGAAAACGGGTGTGGCGCTGAAGTTGCCTGTGAATGTGGAGTTGGTGGCATGTGAAACCCGCATGTGGAGCATTCGTTTGTGTGGGATGCTCACCAAGCTTCATTTCAGTCCTAGGCACTCAAAGGGCACTAAGCATAGAGTGTGAAAACTGAGTTTCCTTGAGAGCTGCTTGGAAGCCTGATGGTGTGTGAAGCTAGTGAGCCAAATGGAGTTGTTCTCCCACAAGAACCACTCGGCTGATCCTTCTTCAATATGCCCTTCACCAACATGCAGTGTTTCCTTGATTGAATTAGCTCTCACACCAAGATTTGCGTCTAGAGCCTTTGCATTGAGGGCTATGTGAAAATGGCTGTGGCGCTGAAGTTGCCTGTGAATGTGGAGTTGGTGGCATGTGAAACCCGCATGTGGAGCATTCGTTTGTGTGGGATGCTCACCAAGCTTCATTTCAGTCCTAGGCACTCAAATGGCACTAAGCATAGAGTGTGAAAACTGAGTTTCCTTGAGAGCTGCTTGGAAGCCTGATGGTGTGTGAAGTTAGTGAGCCAAATGGAGTTGTTCTCCCACAAGAACCACTCGGCTGATCCTTCTTCAATATGCCCTTCACCAACATGCAGTGTTTCCTTGATTGAATTAGCTCTCACACCAAGATTTGCGTCTAGTGCCTTTGCATTGAGGGCTATCTGAAAACGGCTGTGGCGCTGAAGTTGCCTGAGAATGTGGAGTTAATGGCAAGTGAAACCCGCATGTGGAGCATTCGTTTGTGTGGGATGCTCTACCAGGTTCATTCCTAGATAATGCACTCAAAGGACACTAAGCATAGAGTGTGAAAACTGAGTTTCCTTGAGAGCTGCTTGGAAGCCTGATGGTGTGTGAAGTTAGTGAGCCAAATGGAGTTGTTCTCCCACAAGAACCACTCGTCTGATTTTCTTCAATATGCCCTTCACCACCATGCAGTGTTTCCTTGCTTCAATTAGCTCTCACACCAATATTTGCATCTAGAGCCTTTGCATTGAGGGCTATCTGAAAACGGGTGTGGCGCTGAAGTTGCCTGTGAATGTGGAGTTGGTGGCATGTGAAACCCGCATGTGGAGCATTCGTTTGTGTGGGATGCTCACCAAGCTTCATTTCAGTGCTAGGCACTCAAAGGGCACTAAGCATAGAGTGTGAAAACTGAGTTTCCTTGAGAGCTGCTTGGAAGCCTGATGGTGTGTGAAGCTAGTGAGCCAAATGGAGTTGTTCTCCCACAAGAACCACTCGGCTGATCCTTCTTCAATATGCCCTTCACCAACATGCAGTGTTTCCTTGATTGAATTAGCTCTCACACCAATATTTGCGTCTAGAGCCTTTGCATTGAGGGCTATCTGAAAATGGCTGTGGCGCTGAAGTTGCCTGTGAATGTGGAGTTGGTGGGATGGGAAACCCGCATGTGGTGCATTCGTTTGTGTGGGATGCTCTACCAGGTTCATTTCAGTTAAAGGCACTGATCGGGCACTAAGCATAGAGTGTGAAAACTGAGTTTCCTTGAGAGCTGCTTGGAAGCCTGATGGTGTGTGAAGTTAGTGAGCCAAATGGAGTTGTACTCCCACAAGAACCACTCGGCTGATCCTTCTTCAATATGCCCTTCACCAACATGCAGTGTTTCCTTGATTGAATTAGCTCTCACACCAATATTTGCGTCTAGAGCCTTTGCATTGAGGACTATCTGAAAACGGCTGTGGCGCTGAAGTTGCCTGTGAATGTGGAGTTGGTGGCATGTGAAACCCGCATGTGGAGCATTCGTTTGTGTGGGATGCTCACCAAGCTTCATTTCAGATATAAGGCTCTCAAAGGGCACTAAGCATAGAGTGTGAAAACTGATTTTCCTTGAGAGCTGCTTGGAAGCCTGATGGTTTGTGAAGTTAGTGAGCCAAATGGAGTTGTTCTCCCACAAGAACCACTCGGCTGATTCTTATTCAATATGCCCTTCACCAACATGCAGTGGTTCCTTGATTGAATTAGCTCTCACACCAAGATTTGCGTCTAGAGCCTTTGCATTGCGGGCTCTCTAAAAATGGCTGTGGCGCTGAAGTTGCCTGTGAATGTGGAGTTGGTGGCATGTGAAACCCGCATGTGGAGCATTCGTTTGTGTGGGATGCTCTACCAAGTTCATTCCTAGATAATGCACTGAAATGGCACTAAGCATAGAGTGTGAAAACTGAGTTTGCTTGAGAGCTGCTTGGAAGCCTGATGGTGTGTGAAGTTAGTGAGCCAAATGGAGTTGTTCTCCCACAAGAACCACTCGGCTGATCCTTCTTCAATATGCCCTTCACCAACATGCAGTGTTTCCTTAATTGAATTAGCTCTCACACCAATATTTGCGTCTAGAGCCTTTGCATTGAGGGCTATCTGAAAACGGCTGTGGCGCTGAAGTTGCCTGTGAATGTGGAGTTGGTGGCATGTGAAACCCGCATGTGGAGCATTCGTTTGTGTGGGATGCTCTACCAGGTTCATTTCAGTTAAAAGGCACTCAAAGGGCACTAAGCATAGTGTGAAAACTGAGTTTCCTTGAGAGCTGCTTGGAAGCCTGATGGTGTGTGAAGTTTGTGAGCCAAATGGAGTTGTTCTCCCACAAGAACCACTCGGCTGATCCTTCTTCAATATGCCCTTCACCAACATGCAGTGTTTCCTTGATTGAATTAGCTCTCACACCAAGATTTGCGTCTAGAGCCTTTGCATTGAGGGCTATCTGAAAACGGCTGTGGCGCTGAAGTTGCCTGAGAATGTGGAGTTGGTGGCATGTGAAACCCGCATGTGGAGCATTCGTTTGTGTGGGATGCTCACCAAGCTTCATTTCAGATATAAGGCTCTCAAAGGGCACTAAGCATAGATTGTGAAAACTGATTTTCCTTGAGAGCTGCTTGGAAGCCTGATGGTGTGTGAAGTTAGTGAGCCAAATGGAGTTGTTCTCCCACAAGAACCACTCAGCTGATTCTTCTTCAATATGCCCTTCACCAACATGCAGTGTTTCCTTGATTGAATTAGCTCTCACACCAATATTTGCGTCTAGAGCCTTTGCATTGAGGGCTATCTGAAAACGGCTGTGGCTCTGAAGTTGCCTGTGAATGTGGAGTTGGTGGCATGTGAAACCCGCATGTGGAGCATTCGTTTGTGTTGGATGCTCAACCAAGCTTCATTTCAGTGCTAGGCACTCAAAGGGCACTAAGCATAGAGTGTGAAAACTGAGTTTCCTTGAGAGCTGCTTGGAAGCCTGATGGTGTGTGAAGTTAGTGAGCCAAATGGAGTTGTTCTCCCACAAGAACCACTCGGCTGATCCTTCTTCAATATGCCCTTCACCAACATGCAGTGTTTCCTTGATTGAATTAGCTCTCACACCAATATTTGCGTCTAGAGCCTTTGCATTGAGGGCTATCTGAAAATGACTGTGGCGCTGAAGTTGCCTGTGAATATGGAGTTGGTGGCATGTGAAACCCGCATGTGGAGCATTCGTTTGTGTGGGATGCTCTACCAAGTTCATTCCTACATAATGCACTGAAATGGCACTAAGCATAGAGTGTGAAAACTGAGTTTCCTTGAGAGCTGCTTGGAAGCCTGATGGTGTGTGAAGTTAGTGAGCCAAATGGAGTTGTTCTCCCACAAGAACCACTCGGCTGATCCTTCTTCAATATGCCCTTCACCAACATGCAGTGTTTCCTTAATTGAATTAGCTCTCACACCAATATTTGCGTCTAGAGCCTTTGCATTGAGGGCTATCTGAAAACGGCTGTGGCGCTGAAGTTGCCTGTGAATGTGGAGTTGGTGGCATGTGAAACCCGCATGTGGAGCATTCGTTTGTGTGGGATGCTCTACCAGGTTCATTTCAGTTAAAAGGCACTCAAAGGGCACTAAGCATAGTGTGAAAACTGAGTTTCCTTGAGAGCTGCTTGGAAGCCTGATGGTGTGTGAAGTTAGTGAGCCAAATGGAGTTGTTCTCCCACAAGAACCACTCGGGTGATCCTTCTTCAATATGCCCTTCACCAACATGCAGTGTTTCCTTGATTGAATTAGCTCTCACACCAATATTTGCGTCTAGAGCCTTTGCATTGAGGGCTATCTGAAAACGGCTGTGGCGCTGAAGTTGCCTGAGAATGTGGAGTTGGTGGCATGTGAAACCCGCATGTGGAGCATTCGTTTGTGTGGGATGCTCACCAAGCTTCATTTCAGATATAAGGCTCTCAAAGGGCACTAAGCATAGAGTGTGAAAACTGAGTTTCCTTGAGAGCTGCTTGGAAGCCTGATGGTGTGTGAAGTTAGTGAGCCAAATGGAGTTGTTCTCCCACAAGAACCACTCGGCTGATCCTTCTTCAATATGCCCTTCACCAACATGCAGTGTTTCCTTGATTGAATTAGCTCTCACACCAATATTTGCGTCTAGAGCCTTTGCATTGAGGGCTATCTGAAAACGGCTGTGGCGCTGAAGTTGCCTGTGAATGTGGAGTTGGTGGCATGTGAAACCCGCATGTGGAGCATTCGTTTGTGTGGGATGCTCAACCAAGCTTCATTTCAGTGCTAGGCACTCAAAGGGCACTAAGCATAGAGTGTGAAAACTGAGTTTCCTTGAGAGCTGCTTGGAAGCCTGATGGTGTGTGAAGTTAGTGAGCCAAATGGAGTTGTTCTCCCACAAGAACCACTCGTCTGATTTTCTTCAATATGCCCTTCACCAACATGCGGTGTTTCCTTGATTGAATTAGCTCTCACACCAATATTTGCGTCTAGAGCCTTTGCATTGAGGGCTATGTGAAAACGGCTGTGGCGCTGAAGTTGCCTGTGAATGTGGAGTTGGTGGCATGTGAAACCCGCATGTGGAGCATTCGTTTGTGTGGGATGCTCACCAAGCTTCATTTCAGTTATAAGGCTCTCAAAGGGCACTAAGCATAGAGTGTGAAAACTGAGTTTCCTTGAGAGCTGCTTGGAAGCCTGATGGTGTGTGAAGTTAGTGAGCCAAATGGAGTTGTTCTCCCACAAGAACCACTCGGCTGATCCTTCTTCAATATGCCCTTCACCAACATGCAGTGTTTCCTTGATTGAATTAGCTCTCACACCAATATTTGCGTCTAGAGCCTTTGCATTGAGGGCTATCTGAAAATGGCTGTGGCGCTGAAGTTGCCTGTGAATATGGAGTTGGTGGCATGTGAAACCCGCATGTGGAGCATTCGTTTGTGTGGGATGCTCTACCAAGTTCATTCCTACATAATGCACTCAAAGGGCACTAAGCATAGAGTGTGAAAACTGAGTTTCCTTGAGAGCTGCTTGGAAGCCTGATGGTGTGTGAAGTTAGTGAGCCAAATGGAGTTGTTCTCCCACAAGAACCACTCGGCTGATCCTTCTTCAATGTGCCCTTCACCAACATGCAGTGTTTCCTTAATTGAATTAGCTCTCACACCAATATTTGCGTCTAGAGCCTTTGCATTGAGGGCTATGTGAAAACGGCTGTGGCGCTGAAGTTGCCTGTGAATGTGGAGTTGGTGGCATGTGAAACCCGCATGTGGAGCATTCGTTTGTGTGGGATGCTCTACCAGGTTCATTTCAGTTAAAAGGCACTCAAAGGGCACTAAGCATAGTGTGAAAACTGAGTTTCCTTGAGAGCTGCTTGGAAGCCTGATGGTGTGTGAAGTTAGTGAGCCAAATGGAGTTGTTCTCCCACAAGAACCACTCGGCTGATCCTTCTTCAATATGCCCTTCACCAACAAGCAGTGTTTCCTTGATTGAATTAGCTCTCACACCAAGATTTGCGTCTAGAGCCTTTGCATTGAGGGCTATCTGAAAACGGCTGTGGCGCTGAAGTTGCCTGAGAATGTGGAGTTGGTGGCATGTGAAACCCGCATGTGGAGCATTCGTTTGTGTGGGATGCTCACCAAGCTTCATTTCAGATATAAGGCTCTCAAAGGGCACTAAGCATAGAGTGTGAAAACTGAGTTTCCTTGAGAGCTGCTTGGAAGCCTGATGGTGTGTGAAGTTAGTGAGCCAAATGGAGTTGTTCTCCCACAAGAACCACTCGGCTGATCCTTCTTCAATATGCCCTTCACCAACATGCAGTGTTTCCTTAATTGAATGAGCTCTCACACCAATATTTGCGTCTAGAGCCTTTGCATTGAGGGCTATCTGAAAACGGCTGTGGCGCTGAAGTTGCCTGTGAATGTGGAGTTGGTGGCATGTGAAACCCGCATGTGGAGCATTCGTTTGTGTGGGATGCTCAACCAAGCTTCATTTCAGTGCTAGGCACTCAAAGGGCACTAAGCATAGAGTGTGAAAACTGAGTTTCCTTGAGAGCTGCTTGGAAGCCTGATGGTGTGTGAAGTTAGTGAGCCAAATGGAGTTGTTCTCCCACAAGAACCACTCGTCTGATTTTCTTCAATATGCCCTTCACCAACATGCGGTGTTTCCTTGATTGAATTAGCTCTCACACCAATATTTGCGTCTAGAGCCTTTGCATTGAGGGCTATCTGAAAACGGCTGTGGCGCTGAAGTTGCCTGTGAATGTGGAGTTGGTGGCATGTGAAACCCGCATGTGGAGCATTCGTTTGTGTGGGATGCTCACCAAACTTCATTTCAGTCCTAGGCACTCAAAGGGCACTAAGCATAGTGTGAAAACTGAGTTTCCTTGAGAGCTGCTTGGAAGCCTGATGGTGTGTGAATTTAGTGAGCCAAATGGAGTTGTTCTCCCACAAGAACCACTCGGCTGATCCTTCTTCCATATGCCCTTCACCAAGATGCAGTGTTTCCTTGATTGAATTAGCTCTCACACCAAGATTTGCGTCTAGAGCCTTTGCATTGAGGGCTATCTGAAAACGGCTGTGGCGCTGAAGTTGCCTGTGAATGTGGAGTTGGTGGCATGTGAAACCCGCATGTGGAGCATTCGTTTGTGTGGGATGCTCACCAAGCTTCATTTCAGTTATAAGGCTCTCAAAGGGCACTAAGCATAGAGTGTGAAAACTGAGTTTCCTTGAGAGCTGCTTGGAAGCCTGATGGTGTGTGAAGTTAGTGAGCAAAATGGAGTTGTTCTCCCACAAGAACCACTCGGCTGATCCTTCTTCAATATGCCCTTCACCAACATGCAGTGTTTCCTTGATTGAATTAGCTCTCACACCAATATTTGCGTCTAGAGCCTTTGCATTGAGGGCTATCTGAAAACGGCTGTGGCGCTGAAGTTGCCTGTGAATGTGGAGTTGGTGGCATGTGAAACCCGCATGTGGAGCATTCGTTTGTGTGGGATGCTCTACCAAGTTCATTCCTACATAATGCACTCAAAGGGCACTAAGCATAGAGTGTGAAAACTGAGTTTCCTTGAGAGCTGCTTGGAAGCCTGATGGTGTGTGAAGTTAGTGAGCCAAATGGAGTTGTTCTCCCACAAGAACCACTCGGCTGATCCTTCTTCAATATGCCCTTCACCAACATGCAGTGTTTCTTTAATTGAATTAGCTCTCACACCAATATTTGCGTCTAGAGCCTTTGCATTGAGGGCTATCTGAAAACGGCTGTGGCGCTGAAGTTGCCTGTGAATGTGGAGTTGGTGGCATGTGAAACCCGCATGTGGAGCATTCGTTTGTGTGGGATGCTCTACCAGGTTCATTTCAGTTAAAAGGCACTCAAAGGGCACTAAGCATAGTGTGAAAACTGAGTTTCCTTGAGAGCTGCTTGGAAGCCTGATGGTGTGTGAAGTTAGTGAGCCAAATGGAGTTGTTCTCCCACAAGAACCACTCGGCTGATCCTTCTTCAATATGCCCTTCACCAACATGCAGTGTTTCCTTGATTGAATTAGCTCTCATACCAATATTTGCGTCTAGAGCCTTTGCATTGAGGGCTATCTGAAAACGGCTGTGGCGCTGAAGTTGCCTGTGAATGTGGAGTTGGTGGCATGTGAAACCCGCATGTGGAGCATTCGTTTGTGTGGGATGCTCAACCAAGCTTCATTTCAGTGCTAGGCACTCAAAGGGCACTAAGCATAGAGTGTGAAAACTGAGTTTCCTTGAGAGCTGCTTGGAAGCCTGATGGTGTGTGAAGTTAGTGAGCCAAATGGAGTTGTTCTCCCACAAGAACCACTCGGCTGATCCTTCTTCAATATGCCCTTCTCCAACATGCAGTGTTTCCTTGATTGAATTAGCTCTCACACCAATATTTGCGTCTAGAGCCTTTGCATTGAGGGCTATCTGAAAACGGCTGTGGCGCTGAAGTTGCCTGTGAATGTGGAGTTGGTGGCTTGTGAAACCCGCATGTGGAGCATTCGTTTGTGTGGGATGCTCTACCAGGTACATTTCAGTCCTAGGCACTCAAAGGGCACTAAGCATAGTGTGAAAACTGAGTTTCCTTGAGAGCTGCTTGGAAGCCTGATGGTGTGTGAAGTTAGTGAGCCAAATGGAGTTGTTCTCCCACAAGAACCACTCGGCTGATCCTTCTTCATATGCCCTTCACCAACATGCAGTGTTTCCTTGATTGAATTAGCTCTCACACCAATATTTGCGTCTAGAGCCTTTGCATTGAGGGCTATCTGAAAACGGCTGTGGCGCTGAAGTTGCCTGTGAATGTGGAGTTGGTGGCATGTGAAACCCGCATGTGGAGCATTCGTTTGTGTGGGATGCTCACCAAGCTTCATTTCAGTTATAAGGCTCTCAAAGGGCACTAAGCATAGAGTGTGAAAACTGAGTTTCCTTGAGAGCTGCTTGGAAGCCTGATGGTGTGTGAAGTTAGTGAGCCAAATGGAGTTGTTCTCCCACAAGAACCACTCGGCTGATTCTTATTCAATATGCCCTTCACCAACATGCAGTGTTTCCTTGATTGAATTAGCTCTCACACCAATATTTGCGTCTAGAGCCTTTGCATTGAGGGCTATCTGAAAACGGCTGTGGCGCTGAAGTTGCCTGTGAATGTGGAGTTGGTGGCATGTGAAACCCGCATGTGGAGCATTCGTTTGTGTGGGATGCTCTACCAAGTTCATTCCTACATAATGCACTGAAATGGCACTAAGCATAGAGTGTGAAAACTGAGTTTCCTTGAGAGCTGCTTGGAAGCCAGATGGTGTGTGAAGTTAGTGAGCCAAATGGAGTTGTTCTCCCACAAGAACCACTCGGCTGATCCTTCTTCAATATGCCCTTCACCAACATGCAGTGTTTCCTTAATTGAATTAGCTCTCACACCAATATTTGCGTCTAGAGCCTTTGCATTGAGGGCTATCTGAAAACGGCTGTGGCGCTGAAGTTGCCTGTGAATGTGGAGTTGGTGGCATGTGAAACCCGCATGTGGAGCATTCGTTTGTGTGGGATGCTCTACCAGGTTCATTTCAGTTAAAAGGCACTCAAAGGGCACTAAGCATAGTGTGAAAACTGAGTTTCCTTGAGAGCTGCTTGGAAGCCTGATGGTGTGTGAAGTTAGTGAGCCAAATGGAGTTGTTCTCCCACAAGAACCACTCGGCTGATCCTTCTTCAATATGCCCTTCACCAACATGCAGTGTTTCCTTGATTGAATTAGCTCTCACACCAATATTTGCGTCTAGAGCCTTTGCATTGAGGGCTATCTGAAAACGGCTGTGGCGCTGAAGTTGCCTGAGAATGTGGAGTTGGTGGGATGGGAAACCCGCATGTGGAGCATTCGTTTGTGTGGGATGCTCACCAAGCTTCATTTCAGATATAAGGCTCTCAAAGGGCACTAAGCATAGATTGTGAAAACTGATTTTCCTTGAGAGCTGCTTGGAAGCCTGATGGTGTGTGAAGTTAGTGAGCCAAATGGAGTTGTTCTCCCACAAGAACCACTCGGCTGATCCTTCTTCAATAGGCCCTTCACCAACATGCAGTGTTTCCTTAATTGAATGAGCTCTCACACCAATATTTGCGTCTAGAGCCTTTGCATTGAGGGCTATCTGAAAACGGCTGTGGCGCTGAAGTTGCCTGTGAATGTGGAGTTGGTGGCATGTGAAACCCGCATGTGGAGCATTCGTTTGTGTGGGATGCTCAACCAAGCTTCATTTCAGTGCTAGGCACTCAAAGGGCACTAAGCATAGAGTGTGAAAACTGAGTTTCCTTGAGAGCTGCTTGGAAGCCTGATGGTGTGTGAAGTTAGTGAGCCAAATGGAGTTGTTCTCCCACAAGAACCACTCGGCTGATCCTTCTTCAATATGCCCTTCACCATCTTGCAGTGTTTCCTTGATTGAATTAGCTCTCACACCAATATTTGCGTCTAGAGCCTTTGCATTGAAGGCTATCTAAAAACGGCTGTGGCGCTGAAGTTGCCTGTGAATGTGGAGTTGGTGGCATGTGAAACCCGCATGTGGAGCATTCGTTTGTGTGGGATGCTCTACCAGGTTCATTTCAGTCCTAGGCACTCAAAGGGCACTAAGCATAGAGTGTGAAAACTGAGTTTCCTTGAGAGCTGCTTGGAAGCCTGATGGTGTGTGAAGTTAGTGAGCCAAATGGAGTTGTTCTCCCACAAGAACCACTCGGCTGATCCTTGTTCAATATGCCCTTCACCAACATGCGGTGTTTCCTTGATTGAATTAGCTCTCACACCAATATTTGCGTCTAGAGCCTTTGCATTGAGGGCTATCTGAAAACGGCTGTGGCGCTGAAGTTGCCTGTGAATGTGGAGTTGGTGGCATGTGAAACCCGCATGTGGAGCATTCGTTTGTGTGGGATGCTCACCAAACTTCATTTCAGTCCTAGCCACTCAAAGGGCACTAAGCATAGTGTGTGAAAACTGAGTTTCCTTGAGAGCTGCTTGGAAGCCTGATGGTGTGTGAAGTTAGTGAGCCAAATGGAGTTGTTCTCCCACAAGAACCACTCGGCTGATCCTTCTTCAATATGCCCTTCACCAACATGCAGTGTTTCCTTGATTGAATTAGCTCTCACACCAATATTTGCGTCTAGAGCCTTTGCATTGAGGGCTATCTGAAAACGGCTGTGGCGCTGAAGTTGCCTGTGAATGTGGAGTTGGTGGCATGTGAAACCCGCATGTGGAGCATTCGTTTGTGTGGGATGCTCACCAAGCTTCATTTCAGTGCTAGGCACTCAAAGGGCACTAAGCATAGAGTGTGAAAACTGAGTTTCCTTGAGAGCTGCTTGGAAGCCTGATGGTGTGTGAAGTTAGTGAGCCAAATGGGGTTGTTCTCCCACAAGAACCACTCGGCTGATCCTTCTTCAATATGCCCTTCACCAACATGCAGTGTTTCCTTGATTGAATTAGCTCTCACACCAATATTTGCGTCTAGAGCCTTTGCATTGAGGGCTATCTGAAAACGGCTGTGGCGCTGAAGTTGCCTGTGAATGTGGAGTTAATGGCAAGTGAAACCCGCATGTGGAGCATTCGTTTGTGTGGGATGCTCTAAAAGGTTCATTCCTAGATAATGCACTCAAAGGGCACTAAGCATAGAGTGTGAAAACTGAGTTTCCTTGAGAGCTGCTTGGAAGCCTGATGGTGTGTGAAGTTAGTGAGCCAAATGGAGTTGTTCTCCCACAAGAACCACTCGGCTGATCCTTCTTCAATATGCCCTTCACCAACATGCAGTGTTTCCTTGATTGAATTAACACTCACACAAATATTTACGTCTAGATCCTTAATATTGAGGGCTATCTGAAAACGGCTGTGGCGCTGAAGTTGCCTGTGAATGTGGAGTTGGTGGCATGTGAAACCCGCATGTGGAGCATTCGTTTGTGTGGGATGCTCACCAAGCTTCCTTTCAGAGCTAGGCACTCAAAGGGCACTAAGCATAGAGTGTGAAAACTGAGTTTCCTTGAGAGCTGCTTGGAAGCCTGATGGTGTGTGAAGTTAGTGAGCCAAATGGAGTTGTTCTCCCACAAGAACCACTCGGGTGATCCTTCTTCAATATGCCCTTCACCAACATGCAGTGTTTCCTTGATTGAATTAGCTCTCACACCAATATTTGCGTCTAGAGCCTTTGCATTGAGGGCTATCTGAAAACGGCTGTGGCGCTGAAGTTGCCTGTGAATGTGGAGTTGGTGGCATGTGAAACCCGCATGTGGAGCATTCGTTTGTGTGGGATGCTCACCAAGCTTCATTTCAATGCTAGGCACTCAAAGGGCACTAAGCATAGAGTGTGAAAACTGAGTTTCCTTGAGAGCTGCTTGGAAGCCTGATGGTGTGTGAAGTTAGTGAGCCAAATGGAGTTGTTCTCCCACAAGAACCACTCGGCTGATCCTTCTTCAATATGCCCTTCCCCAACATGCAGTGTTTCCTTGATTGAATTAACACTCACACCAATATTTAAGTCTAGATCCTTAATATTGAGGGCTATCTGAAAACGGCTGTGGCGCTGAAGTTGCCTGTGAATGTGGAGTTGGTGGCATGTGAAACCCGCATGTGGAGCATTCGTTTGTGTGGGATGCTCACCAAATTTCATTTCAGTTAAAAGGCTCTCAAAGGGCACTAAGCATAGAGTGTGAAAACTGAGTTTCCTTGAGAGCTGCTTGGAAGCCTGATGGTGTGTGAAGTTAGTGAGCCAAATGGAGTTGTTCTCCCACAAGAACCACTCGGGTGATCCTTCTTCAATATGCCCTTCACCAACATGCAGTGTTTCCTTGATTGAATTAGCTCTCACACCAATATTTGTGTCTAGAGCCTTTGCATTGAGGGCTATGTGAAAACGGCTGTGGCGCTGAAGTTGCCTGTGAATGTGGAGTTGGTGGCATGTGAAACCCGCATGTGGAGCATTCGTTTGTGTGGGATGCTCTACCAAGTTCATTCCTACATAATGCACTGAAATGGCACTAAGCATAGAGTGTGAAAACTGAGTTTCCTTGAGAGCTGCTTGGAAGCCAGATGGTGTGTGAAGTTAGTGAGCCAAATGGAGTTGTTCTCCCACAAGAACCACTCGGCTGATCCTTCTTCAATATGCCCTTCACCAACATGCAGTGTTTCCTTAATTGAATTAGCTCTCACACCAATATTTGCGTCTAGAGCCTTTGCATTGAGGGCTATCTGAAAACGGCTGTGGCGCTGAAGTTGCCTGTGAATGTGGAGTTGGTGGCATGTGAAACCCGCATGTGGAGCATTCGTTTGTGTGGGATGCTCTACCAGGTTCATTTCAGTTAAAAGGCACTCAAAGGGCACTAAGCATAGTGTGAAAACTGAGTTTCCTTGAGAGCTGCTTGGAAGCCTGATGGTGTGTGAAGTTAGTGAGCCAAATGGAGTTGTTCTCCCACAAGAACCACTCGGCTGATCCTTCTTCAATATGCCCTTCACCAACATGCAGTGTTTCCTTGATTGAATTAGCTCTCACACCAATATTTGCGTCTAGAGCCTTTGCATTGAGGGCTATCTGAAAACGGCTGTGGCGCTGAAGTTGCCTGAGAATGTGGAGTTGGTGGGATGGGAAACCCGCATGTGGAGCATTCGTTTGTGTGGGATGCTCACCAAGCTTCATTTCAGATATAAGGCTCTCAAAGGGCACTAAGCATAGATTGTGAAAACTGATTTTCCTTGAGAGCTGCTTGGAAGCCTGATGGTGTGTGAAGTTAGTGAGCCAAATGGAGTTGTTCTCCCACAAGAACCACTCGGCTGATCCTTCTTCAATAGGCCCTTCACCAACATGCAGTGTTTCCTTAATTGAATGAGCTCTCACACCAATATTTGCGTCTAGAGCCTTTGCATTGAGGGCTATCTGAAAACGGCTGTGGCGCTGAAGTTGCCTGTGAATGTGGAGTTGGTGGCATGTGAAACCCGCATGTGGAGCATTCGTTTGTGTGGGATGCTCAACCAAGCTTCATTTCAGTGCTAGGCACTCAAAGGGCACTAAGCATAGAGTGTGAAAACTGAGTTTCCTTGAGAGCTGCTTGGAAGCCTGATGGTGTGTGAAGTTAGTGAGCCAAATGGAGTTGTTCTCCCACAAGAACCACTCGGCTGATCCTTCTTCAATATGCCCTTCACCATCTTGCAGTGTTTCCTTGATTGAATTAGCTCTCACACCAATATTTGCGTCTAGAGCCTTTGCATTGAAGGCTATCTAAAAACGGCTGTGGCGCTGAAGTTGCCTGTGAATGTGGAGTTGGTGGCATGTGAAACCCGCATGTGGAGCATTCGTTTGTGTGGGATGCTCTACCAGGTTCATTTCAGTCCTAGGCACTCAAAGGGCACTAAGCATAGAGTGTGAAAACTGAGTTTCCTTGAGAGCTGCTTGGAAGCCTGATGGTGTGTGAAGTTAGTGAGCCAAATGGAGTTGTTCTCCCACAAGAACCACTCGGCTGATCCTTGTTCAATATGCCCTTCACCAACATGCGGTGTTTCCTTGATTGAATTAGCTCTCACACCAATATTTGCGTCTAGAGCCTTTGCATTGAGGGCTATCTGAAAACGGCTGTGGCGCTGAAGTTGCCTGTGAATGTGGAGTTGGTGGCATGTGAAACCCGCATGTGGAGCATTCGTTTGTGTGGGATGCTCACCAAACTTCATTTCAGTCCTAGCCACTCAAAGGGCACTAAGCATAGTGTGTGAAAACTGAGTTTCCTTGAGAGCTGCTTGGAAGCCTGATGGTGTGTGAAGTTAGTGAGCCAAATGGAGTTGTTCTCCCACAAGAACCACTCGGCTGATCCTTCTTCAATATGCCCTTCACCAACATGCAGTGTTTCCTTGATTGAATTAGCTCTCACACCAATATTTGCGTCTAGAGCCTTTGCATTGAGGGCTATCTGAAAACGGCTGTGGCGCTGAAGTTGCCTGTGAATGTGGAGTTGGTGGCATGTGAAACCCGCATGTGGAGCATTCGTTTGTGTGGGATGCTCACCAAGCTTCATTTCAGTGCTAGGCACTCAAAGGGCACTAAGCATAGAGTGTGAAAACTGAGTTTCCTTGAGAGCTGCTTAGAAGCCTGATGGTGTGTGAAGTTAGTGAGCCAAATGGGGTTGTTCTCCCACAAGAACCACTCGGCTGATCCTTCTTCATTATGCCCTTCACCAACATGCAGTGTTTCCTTGATTGAATTAGCTCTCACACCAATATTTGCGTCTAGAGCCTTTGCATTGAGGGCTATCTGAAAACGGCTGTGGCGCTGAAGTTGCCTGTGAATGTGGAGTTAATGGCAAGTGAAACCCGCATGTGGAGCATTCGTTTGTGTGGGATGCTCTAAAAGGTTCATTCCTAGATAATGCACTCAAAGGGCACTAAGCATAGAGTGTGAAAACTGAGTTTCCTTGAGAGCTGCTTGGAAGCCTGATGGTGTGTGAAGTTAGTGAGCCAAATGGAGTTGTTCTCCCACAAGAACCACTCGGCTGATCCTTCTTCAATATGCCCTTCACCAACATGCAGTGTTTCCTTGATTGAATTAACACTCACACAAATATTTACGTCTAGATCCTTAATATTGAGGGCTATCTGAAAACGGCTGTGGCGCTGAAGTTGCCTGTGAATGTGGAGTTGGTGGCATGTGAAACCCGCATGTGGAGCATTCGTTTGTGTGGGATGCTCACCAAGCTTCCTTTCAGAGCTAGGCACTCAAAGGGCACTAAGCATAGAGTGTGAAAACTGAGTTTCCTTGAGAGCTGCTTGGAAGCCTGATGGTGTGTGAAGTTAGTGAGCCAAATGGAGTTGTTCTCCCACAAGAACCACTCGGGTGATCCTTCTTCAATATGCCCTTCACCAACATGCAGTGTTTCCTTGATTGAATTAGCTCTCACACCAATATTTGCGTCTAGAGCCTTTGCATTGAGGGCTATGTGAAAACGGCTGTGGCGCTGAAGTTGCCTGTGAATGTGGAGTTGGTGGCATGTGAAACCCGCATGTGGAGCATTCGTTTGTGTGGGATGCTCACCAAGCTTCATTTCAATGCTAGGCACTCAAAGGGCACTAAGCATAGAGTGTGAAAACTGAGTTTCCTTGAGAGCTGCTTGGAAGCCTGATGGTGTGTGAAGTTAGTGAGCCAAATGGAGTTGTTCTCCCACAAGAACCACTCGGCTGATCCTTCTTCAATATGCCCTTCACCAACATGCAGTGTTTCCTTGATTGAATTAACACTCACACCAATATTTAAGTCTAGATCCTTAATATTGAGGGCTATCTGAAAACGGCTGTGGCGCTGAAGTTGCCTGTGAATGTGGAGTTGGTGGCATGTGAAACCCGCATGTGGAGCATTCGTTTGTGTGGGATGCTCACCAAATTTCATTTCAGTTAAAAGGCTCTCAAAGGGCACTAAGCATAGAGTGTGAAAACTGAGTTTCCTTGAGAGCTGCTTGGAAGCCTGATGGTGTGTGAAGTTAGTGAGCCAAATGGAGTTGTTCTCCCACAAGAACCACTCGGCTGATTCTTCTTCAATATGCCCTTCACCAACATGCAGTGTTTCCTTGATTGAATTAGCTCTCACACCAATATTTGCGTCTAGAGCCTTTGCATTGAGGGCTATCTGAAAACGGCTGTGGCTCTGAAGTTCCCTGTGAATGTGGAGTTGGTGGCATGTGAAACCCGCATGTGGAGCATTCGTTTGTGTGGGATGCTCACCAAGCTTCCTTTCAGAGCTAGGCACTCAAAGGGCACTAAGCATAGAGTGTGAAAACTGAGTTTCCTTGAGAGCTGCTTGGAAGCCTGATGGTGTGTGAAGTTAGTGAGCCAAATGGAGTTGTTCTCCCACAAGAACCACTCGGCTGATCCTTCTTCAATATGCCCTTCACCAACATGCAGTGTTTCCTTGATTGAATTAGCTCTCACACCAATATTTGCGTCTAGAGCCTTTGCATTGAGGGCTATGTGAAAACGGCTGTGGCGCTGAAGTTGCCTGTGAATGTGGAGTTGGTGGCATGTGAAACCCGCATGTGGAGCATTCGTTTGTGTGGGATGCTTACCAAGCTTCATTTCAGTCCTAGGCACTCAAAGGGCACTAAGCATAGAGTGTGAAAACTGAGTTTCCTTGAGAGCTGCTTGGAAGCCTGATGGTGTGTGAAGTTAGTGAGCCAAATGGAGTTGTTCTCCCACAAGAACCACTCGGCTGATCCTTCTTCAATATGCCCTTCACCAACATGCAGTGTTTCCTTGATTGAATTAGCTCTCACACCAATATTTGCGTCTAGAGCCTTTGCATTGAGGGCTATGTGAAAACGGCTGTGGCGCTGAAGTTGCCTGTGAATGTGGAGTTGGTGGCATGTGAAACCCGCATGTGGAGCATTCGTTTGTGTGGGATGCTCACCAAGCTTCATTTCAGTGCTAGGCACTCAAAGGGCACTAAGCATAGAGTGTGAAAACTGAGTTTCCTTGAGAGCTGCTTGGAAGCCTGATGGTGTGTGAAGTTAGTGAGCCAAATGGAGTTGTTCTCCCACAAGAACCACTCGGCTGATCCTTCTTCCATATGCCCTTCACCAACATGCAGTGTTTCCTTGATTGAATTAGCTCTCACACCAATATTTGCGTCTAGAGCCTTTGCATTGAAGGCTATCTGAAAATGGCTGTGGCGCTGAAGTTGCCTGTGAATGTGGAGTTGGTGGCATGTGAAACCCGCATGTGGAGCATTCGTTTGTGTGGGATGCTCTACCAAGTTCATTCCTAGATAATGCACTGAAATGGCACTAAGCATAGAGTGTGAAAACTGAGTTTCCTTGAGAGCTGCTTAGAAGCCTGATGGTGTGTGAAGTTAGTGAGCCAAATGGGGTTGTTCTCCCACAAGAACCACTCGGCTGATCCTTCTTCAATATGCCCTTCACCAACATGCAGTGTTTCCTTGATTGAATTAGCTCTCACACCAATATTTGAGTCTAGAGCCTTTGCATTGAGGGCTATCTGAAAACGGCTGTGGCGCTGAAGTTGCCTGAGAATGTGGAGTTGGTGGCATGTGAAACCCGCATGTGGAGCATTCGTTTGTGTGGGATGCTCACCAAGCTTCATTTCTAGATAATGCACTCAAAGGGCACTAAGCATAGAGTGTGAAAACTGAGTTTCCTTGAGAGCTGCTTGGAAGCCTGATGGTGTGTGAAGTTAGTGAGCCAAATGGGGTTGTTCTCCCACAAGAACCATTCGGCTGATCCTTCTTCAATATGCCCTTCACCAACATGCAGTGTTTCCTGGATTGAATTAGCTCTCACACCAATATTTGCGTCTAGAGCCTTTGCATTGAGGGCTATCTGAAAACGGCTGTGTCGCTGAAGTTGCCTGTGAATGTGGAGTTAATGGCAAGTGAAACCCGCATGTGGAGCATTCGTTTGTGTGGGATGCTGTAAAAGGTTCATTCCTAGATAATGCACTCAAAGGGCACTAAGCATAGAGTGTGAAAACTGAGTTTCCTTGAGAGCTGCTTGGAAGCCTGATGGTGTGTGAAGTTAGTGAGCCAAATGGAGTTGTTCTCCCACAAGAACCACTCGGCTGATCCTTCTTCAATATGCCCTTCACCAACATGCAGTGTTTCCTTGATTGAATTAGCTCTCACACCAATATTTGCGTCTAGAGCCTTTGCATTGAGGGCTATGTGAAAACGGCTGTGGCGCTGAAGTTGCCTGTGAATGTGGAGTTGGTGGCATGTGAAACCCGCATGTGGAGCATTCGTTTGTGTGGGATGCTCTACCAAGCTTCATTTCAGTGCTAGGCACTCAAAGGGCACTAAGCATAGAGTGTGAAAACTGAGTTTCCTTGAGAGCTGCTTGGAAGCCTGATGGTGTGTGAAGTTAGTGAGCCAAATGGAGTTGTTCTCCCACAAGAACCACTCGGCTGATCCTTCTTCCATATGCCCTTCACCAAGATGCAGTGTTTCCTTGATTGAATTAGCTCTCACACCAATATTTGCGTCTAGAGCCTTTGCATTGAGGGCTATCTGAAAACGGCTGTAGCGCTGAAGTTGCCTGTGAATGTGGAGTTGGTGGCATGTGAAACCCGCATGTGGAGCATTCGTTTGTGTGGGATGCTCTACCAGGTTCATTCCTAGATAATGCACTCAAAGGGCACTAAGCATAGAGTGTGAAAACTGAGTTTCCTTGAGAGCTGCTTGGAAGCCTGATGGTGTGTGAAGTTAGTGAGCCAAATGGAGTCGTTCTCCCACAAGAACCACTCGGCTGATCCTTCTTCAATATGCCCTTCACCATCTTGCAGTGTTTCCTTGATTGAATTAGCTCTCACACCAATATTTTCGTCTAGAGCCTTTGCATTGAGGGCTATCTAAATACGGCTGTGGCGCTGAAGTTGCCTGTGAATGTGGAGTTGGTGGCATGTGAAACCCGCATGTGGAGCATTCGTTTGTGTGGGATGCTCTACCAGGTACATTTCAGTCCTAGGCACTCAAAGGGCACTAAGCATAGAGTGTGAAAACTGAGTTTCCTTGAGAGCTGCTTGGAAGCCTGATGGTGTGTGAAGTTAGTGAGCCAAATGGAGTTGTTCTCCCACAAGAACCACTCGGCTGATCCTTCTTCAATATGCCCTTCACCAACATGCAGTGTTTCCTTGATTGAATTAGCTCTCACACCAATATTTGCGTCTAGAGCCTTTGCATTGAGGGCTATCTGAAAACGGATGTGGCGCTGAAGTGGCCTGAGAATGTGGAGTTGGTGGCATGTGAAACCCGCATGTGGAGCATTCGTTTGTGTGGGATGCTCACCAAGCTTCATTTCAGATATAAGGCTCTCAAAGGGCACTAAGCATAGAGTGTGAAAACTGAGTTTCCTTGAGAGCTGCTTGGAAGCCTGATGGTGTGTGAAGTTAGTGAGCCAAATGGAGTTGTTCTCCCACAAGAACCACTCGGCTGATCCTTCTTCAATATGCCCTTCACCAACATGCAGTGTTTCCTTGATTGAATTAGCTCTCACACCAATATTTGCGTCTAGAGCCTTTGCATTGAGGGCTATCTGAAAACGGCTGTGGCGCTGAAGTTGCCTGTGAATGTGGAGTTGGTGGCATGTGAAACCCGCATGTGGAGGATTCGTTTGTGTGGGAAGCTCAACCAAGCTTCATTTCAGTGCTAGGCACTCAAAGGGCACTAAGCATAGAGTGTGAAAACTGAGTTTCCTTGAGAGCTGCTTGGAAGCCTGATGGTGTGTGAAGTTAGTGAGCCAAATGGAGTTGTTCTCCCACAAGAACCACTCGGCTGATCCTTCTTCAATATGCCCTTCACCAACATGCGGTGTTTCCTTGATTGAATTAGCTCTCACACCAATATTTGCGTCTAGAGCCTTTGCATTGAGGGCTATCTGAAAACGGCTGTGGCGCTGAAGTTGCATGTGAATGTGGAGTTGGTGGCATGTGAAACCCGCATGTGGAGCATTCGTTTGTGTGGGATGCTCACCAAGCTTCATTTCAGTCCTAGTCACTCAAAGGGCACTAAGCATAGTGTGAAAACTGAGTTTCCTTGAGAGCTGCTTGGAAGCCTGATGGTGTGTGAAGTTAGTGAGCCAAATGGAGTTGTTCTCCCACAAGAACCACTCGGCTGATCCTTCTTCAATATGCCCTTCACCAACATGCAGTGTTTCCTTGATTGAATTAGCTCTCACACCAATATTTGCGTCTAGAGCCTTTGCATTGAAGGCTATCTGAAAATGGCTGTGGCGCTGAAGTTGCCTGAGAATGTGGAGTTGGTGGCATGTGAAACCCGCATGTGGAGCATTCGTTTGTGTGGGATGCTCTACCAAGTTCATTCCTAGATAATGCACTCAAAGGGCACTAAGCATAGAGTGTGAAAACTGAGTTTCCTTGAGAGCTGCTTGGAAGCCTGATGGTGTGTGAAGTTAGTGAGCCAAATGGGGTTGTTCTCCCACAAGAACCACTCGGCTGATCCTTCTTCAATATGCCCTTCTCCAACATGCAGTGTTTCCTTAATTGAATTAGCACTCACACCAATATTTGCGTCTAGAGCCTTTGCATTGAGGGCTATCTGAAAACGGCTGTGGCGCTGAAGTTGCCTGTGAATGTGGAGTTGGTGGCATGTGAAACCCGCATGTGGAGCATTCGTTTGTGTGGGATGCTCTACCAGGTTCATTTCAGTTAAAAGGCACTCAAAGGGCACTAAGCATAGAGTGTGAAAACTGAGTTTCCTTGAGAGCTGCTTGGAAGCCTGATGGTGTGTGAAGTTAGTGAGCCAAATGGGGTTGTTCTCCCACAAGAACCACTCGGCTGATCCTTCTTCAATATGCCCTTCACCAACATGCAGTGTTTCCTTGATTGAATTAGCTCTCACAGCAATATTTGCGTCTAGAGCCTTTGCATTGAGGGCTATCTGAAAACGGCTGTGGCGCTGAAGTTGCCTGAGAATGTGGAGTTGGTGGCATGTGAAACCCGCATGTGGAGCATTCGTTTGTGTGGGATGCTCACCAAGCTTCATTTCTAGATAATGCACTCAAAGGGCACTAAGCATAGAGTGTGAAAACTGAGTTTCCTTGAGAGCTGCTTGGAAGCCTGATGGTGTGTGAAGTTAGTGAGCCAAATGGGGTTGTTCTCCCACAAGAACCATTCGGCTGATCCTTCTTCAATATGCCCTTCACCAACATGCAGTGTTTCCTGGATTGAATTAGCTCTCACACCAATATTTGCGTCTAGAGCCTTTGCATTGAGGGCTATCTGAAAACGGCTGTGTCGCTGAAGTTGCCTGTGAATGTGGAGTTAATGGCAAGTGAAACCCGCATGTGGAGCATTCGTTTGTGTGGGATGCTGTAAAAGGTTCATTCCTAGATAATGCACTCAAAGGGCACTAAGCATAGAGTGTGAAAACTGAGTTTCCTTGAGAGCTGCTTGGAAGCCTGATGGTGTGTGAAGTTAGTGAGCCAAATGGAGTTGTTCTCCCACAAGAACCACTCGGCTGATCCTTCTTCAATATGCCCTTCACCAACATGCAGTGTTTCCTTGATTGAATTAGCTCTCACACCAATATTTGCGTCTAGAGCCTTTGCATTGAGGGCTATCTGAAAACGGCTGTGGCGCTGAAGTTGCCTGTGAATGTGGAGTTGGTGGCATGTGAAACCCGCATGTGGAGCATTCGTTTGTGTGGGATGCTCTACCAAGCTTCATTTCAGTGCTAGGCACTCAAAGGGCACTAAGCATAGAGTGTGAAAACTGAGTTTCCTTGAGAGCTGCTTGGAAGCCTGATGGTGTGTGAAGTTAGTGAGCCAAATGGAGTTGTTCTCCCACAAGAACCACTCGGCTGATCCTTCTTCCATATGCCCTTCACCAAGATGCAGTGTTTCCTTGATTGAATTAGCTCTCACACCAATATTTGCGTCTAGAGCCTTTGCATTGAGGGCTATCTGAAAACGGCTGTAGCGCTGAAGTTGCCTGTGAATGTGGAGTTGGTGGCATGTGAAACCCGCATGTGGAGCATTCGTTTGTGTGGGATGCTCTACCAGGTTCATTCCTAGATAATGCACTCAAAGGGCACTAAGCATAGAGTGTGAAAACTGAGTTTCCTTGAGAGCTGCTTGGAAGCCTGATGGTGTGTGAAGTTAGTGAGCCAAATGGAGTCGTTCTCCCACAAGAACCACTCGGCTGATCCTTCTTCAATATGCCCTTCACCATCTTGCAGTGTTTCCTTGATTGAATTAGCTCTCACACCAATATTTTCGTCTAGAGCCTTTGCATTGAGGGCTATCTAAATACGGCTGTGGCGCTGAAGTTGCCTGTGAATGTGGAGTTGGTGGCATGTGAAACCCGCATGTGGAGCATTCGTTTGTGTGGGATGCTCTACCAGGTACATTTCAGTCCTAGGCACTCAAAGGGCACTAAGCATAGAGTGTGAAAACTGAGTTTCCTTGAGAGCTGCTTGGAAGCCTGATGGTGTGTGAAGTTAGTGAGCCAAATGGAGTTGTTCTCCCACAAGAACCACTCGGCTGATCCTTCTTCAATATGCCCTTCACCAACATGCAGTGTTTCCTTGATTGAATTAGCTCTCACACCAATATTTGCGTCTAGAGCCTTTGCATTGAGGGCTATCTGAAAACGGATGTGGCGCTGAAGTGGCCTGAGAATGTGGAGTTGGTGGCATGTGAAACCCGCATGTGGAGCATTCGTTTGTGTGGGATGCTCACCAAGCTTCATTTCAGATATAAGGCTCTCAAAGGGCACTAAGCATAGAGTGTGAAAACTGAGTTTCCTTGAGAGCTGCTTGGAAGCCTGATGGTGTGTGAAGTTAGTGAGCCAAATGGAGTTGTTCTCCCACAAGAACCACTCGGCTGATCCTTCTTCAATATGCCCTTCACCAACATGCAGTGTTTCCTTGATTGAATTAGCTCTCACACCAATATTTGCGTCTAGAGCCTTTGCATTGAGGGCTATCTGAAAACGGCTGTGGCGCTGAAGTTGCCTGTGAATGTGGAGTTGGTGGCATGTGAAACCCGCATGTGGAGCATTCGTTTGTGTGGGATGCTCTACCAAGCTTCATTCCTAGATAATGCACTCAAAGGGCACTAAGCATAGAGTGTGAAAACTGAGTTTCCTTGAGAGCTGCTTGGAAGCCTGATGGTGTGTGAAGTTAGTGAGCCAAATGGAGTTGTTCTCCCACAAGAACCACTCGGCTGATCCTTCTTCAATATGCCCTTCACCAACATGCAGTGTTTCCTTGATTGAATTAGCTCTCACACCAATATTTGTGTCTAGAGCCTTTGCATTGAGGGCTATCTGAAAACGGCTGTGGCGCTGAAGTTGCCTGAGAATGTGGAGTTGGTGGCATGTGAAACCCGCATGTGGAGCATTCGTTTGTGTGGGATGCTCACCAAGCTTCATTTCAGATATAAGGCTCTCAAAGGGCACTAAGCATAGAGTGTGAAAACTGATTTTCCTTGAGAGCTGCTTGGAAGCCTGATGGTGTGTGAAGTTAGTGAGCCAAATGGAGTTGTTCTCCCACAAGAACCACTCAGCTGATTCTTATTCAATATGCCCTTCACCAACATGCAGTGGTTCCTTGATTGAATTAGCTCTCACACCAAGATTTGCGTCTAAAGCCTTTGCATTGAGGGCTATCTGAAAATGGCTGTGGCGCTGAAGTTGCCTGTGAATGTGGACTTGGTGGCATGTGAAACCCGCATGTGGAGCATTCGTTTGTGGGATGCTCTACCAAGTTCATTCCTAGATAATGCACTGAAATGGCACTAAGCATAGAGTGTGAAAACTGAGTTTCCTTGAGAGCTGCTTGGAAGCCTGATGGTGTGTGAAGTTAGTGAGCCAAATGGAGTTGTTCTCCCACAAGAACCACTCGGCTGATCCTTCTTCAATATGCCCTTCACCAACATGCAGTGTTTCCTTGATTGAATTAGCTCTCACACCAATATTTGCGTCTAGAGCCTTTGCATTGAGGGCTATGTGAAAACGGCTGTGGCGCTGAAGTTGCCTGTGAATGTGGAGTTGGTGGCATGTGAAACCCGCATGTGGAGGATTCGTTTGTGTGGGATGCTCAACCAAGCTTCATTTCAGTGCTAGGCACTCAAAGGGCACTAAGCATAGAGTGTGAAAACTGAGTTTCCTTGAGAGCTGCTTGGAAGCCTGATGGTGTGTGAAGTTAGTGAGCCAAATGGAGTTGTTCTCCCACAAGAACCACTCGGCTGATCCTTCTTCAATATGCCCTTCACCAACATGCGGTGTTTCCTTGATTGAATTAGCTCTCACACCAATATTTGCGTCTAGAGCCTTTGCATTGAGGGCTATCTGAAAACGGCTGTGGCGCTGAAGTTGCCTGTGAATGTGGAGTTGGTGGCATGTGAAACCCGCATGTGGAGCATTCGTTTGTGTGGGATGCTCACCAAGCTTCATTTCAGTCCTAGTCACTCAAAGGGCACTAAGCATAGTGTGAAAACTGAGTTTCCTTGAGAGCTGCTTGGAAGCCTGATGGTGTGTGAAGTTAGTGAGCCAAATGGAGTTGTTCTCCCACAAGAACCACTCGGCTGATCCTTCTTCAATATGCCCTTCACCAACATGCGGTGTTTCCTTGATTGAATTAGCTCTCACACCAATATTTGCGTCTAGAGCCTTTGCATTGAGGGCTATGTGAAAACGGCTGTGGCGCTGAAGTTGCCTGTGAATGTGGAGTTGGTGGCATGTGAAACCCGCATGTGGAGCATTCGTTTGTGTGGGATGCTCTACCAGGTTCATTCCTAGATAATGCACTCAAAGGGCACTAAGCATAGAGTGTGAAAACTGAGTTTCCTTGAGAGCTGCTTGGAAGCCTGATGGTGTGTGAAGTTAGTGAGCCAAATGGAGTTGTTCTCCCACAAGAACCACTCGGCTGATCCTTCTTCAATATGCCCTTCACCATCTTGCAGTGTTTCCTTGATTGAATTAGCTCTCACACCAATATTTTCGTCTAGAGCCTTTGCATTGAGGGCTATCTAAATACGGCTGTGGCGCTGAAGTTGCCTGTGAATGTGGAGTTGGTGGCATGTGAAACCCGCATGTGGAGCATTCGTTTGTGTGGGATGCTCTACCAGGTACATTTCAGTCCTAGGCACTCAAAGGGCACTAAGCATAGAGTGTGAAAACTGAGTTTCCTTGAGAGCTGCTTGGAAGCCTGATGGTGTGTGAAGTTAGTGAGCCAAATGGAGTTGTTCTCCCACAAGAACCACTCGGCTGATCCTTCTTCAATATGCCCTTCACCAACATGCAGTGTTTCCTTGATTGAATTAGCTCTCACACCAATATTTGCGTCTAGAGCCTTTGCATTGAGGGCTATCTGAAAACGGATGTGGCGCTGAAGTGGCCTGAGAATGTGGAGTTGGTGGCATGTGAAACCCGCATGTGGAGCATTCGTTTGTGTGGGATGCTCACCAAGCTTCATTTCAGATATAAGGCTCTCAAAGGGCACTAAGCATAGAGTGTGAAAACTGATTTTCCTTGAGAGCTGCTTGGAAGCCTGATGGTGTGTGAAGTTAGTGAGCCAAATGGAGTTGTTCTCCCACAAGAACCACTCGGCTGATCCTTCTTCAATATGCCCTTCACCAACATGCAGTGTTTCCTTGATTGAATTAGCTCTCACACCAATATTTGCGTCTAGAGCCTTTGCATTGAGGGCTATCTGAAAACGGCTGTGGCGCTGAAGTTGCCTGTGAATGTGGAGTTGGTGGCATGTGAAACCCGCATGTGGAGCATTCGTTTGTGTGGGATGCTCTACCAAGCTTCATTCCTAGATAATGCACTCAAAGGGCACTAAGCATAGAGTGTGAAAACTGAGTTTCCTTGAGAGCTGCTTGGAAGCCTGATGGTGTGTGAAGTTAGTGAGCCAAATGGAGTTGTTCTCCCACAAGAACCACTCGGCTGATCCTTCTTCAATATGCCCTTCACCAACATGCAGTGTTTCCTTGATTGAATTAGCTCTCACACCAATATTTGTGTCTAGAGCCTTTGCATTGAGGGCTATCTGAAAACGGCTGTGGCGCTGAAGTTGCCTGAGAATGTGGAGTTGGTGGCATGTGAAACCCGCATGTGGAGCATTCGTTTGTGTGGGATGCTCACCAAGCTTCATTTCAGATATAAGGCTCTCAAAGGGCACTAAGCATAGAGTGTGAAAACTGATTTTCCTTGAGAGCTGCTTGGAAGCCTGATGGTGTGTGAAGTTAGTGAGCCAAATGGAGTTGTTCTCCCACAAGAACCACTCAGCTGATTCTTATTCAATATGCCCTTCACCAACATGCAGTGGTTCCTTGATTGAATTAGCTCTCACACCAAGATTTGCGTCTAAAGCCTTTGCATTGAGGGCTATCTGAAAATGGCTGTGGCGCTGAAGTTGCCTGTGAATGTGGACTTGGTGGCATGTGAAACCCGCATGTGGAGCATTCGTTTGTGGGATGCTCTACCAAGTTCATTCCTAGATAATGCACTGAAATGGCACTAAGCATAGAGTGTGAAAACTGAGTTTCCTTGAGAGCTGCTTGGAAGCCTGATGGTGTGTGAAGTTAGTGCGCCAAATGGAGTTGTTCTCCCACAAGAACCACTCGGCTGATCCTTCTTCAATATGCCCTTCACCAACATGCAGTGTTTCCTTGATTGAATTAGCTCTCACACCAATATTTGAGTCTAGAGCCTTTGCATTGAGGGCTATGTGAAAACGGCTGTGGCGCTGAAGTTGCCTGTGAATGTGGAGTTGGTGGCATGTGAAACCCGCATGTGGAGCATTCGTTTGTGTGGGATGCTCAACCAAGCTTCATTTCAGTGCTAGGCACTCAAAGGGCACTAAGCATAGAGTGTGAAAACTGAGTTTCCTTGAGAGCTGCTTGGAAGCCTGATGGTGTGTGAAGTTAGTGAGCCAAATGGAGTTGTTCTCCCACAAGAACCACTCGGCTGATCCTTCTTCAATATGCCCTTCACCACCATGCAGTGTTTCCTTGATTGAATTAGCTCTCACACCAATATTTGCGTCTAGAGCCTTTGCATTGAGGGCTATCTGAAAACGGCTGTGGCGCTGAAGTTGCCTGTGAATGTGGAGTTGGTGGCATGTGAAACCCGCATGTGGAGCATTCGTTTGTGTGGGATGCTCACCAAGCTTCATTTCAGTCCTAGTCACTCAAAGGGCACTAAGCATAGTGTGAAAACTGAGTTTCCTTGAGAGCTGCTTGGAAGCCTGATGGTGTGTGAAGTTAGTGAGCCAAATGGAGTTGTTCTCCCACAAGAACCACTCGGCTGATCCTTCTTCAATATGCGCTTCACCAACATGCAGTGTTTCCTTGATTGAATTAGCTCTCACACCAATATTTGCGTCTAGAGCCTTTGCATTGAGGGCTATCTGAAAACGGCTGTGGCGCTGAAGTTGCCTGTGAATGTGGAGTTGGTGGCATGTGAAACCCGCATGTGGAGCATTCGTTTGTGTGGGATGCTCACCAAGCTTCATTTCAGTTTTAAGGCTCTCAAAGGGCACTAAGCATAGAGTGTGAAAACTGAGTTTCCTTGAGAGCTGCTTGGAAGCCTGATGGTGTGTGAAGTTAGTGAGCCAAATGAGGTTGTTCTCCCACAAGAACCACTCGGCTGATCCTTCTTCAATATGCCCTTCACCAACATGCAGTGTTTCCTTGATTGAATTAGCTCTCACACCAATATTTGCGTCTAGAGCCTTTGCATTGAGGGCTATCTGAAAACGGCTGTAGCGCTGAAGTTGCCTGTGAATGTGGAGTTAATGGCAAGTGAAACCCGCATGTGGAGCATTCGTTTGTGAGGGATGCTCTAAAAGGTTCATTCCTAGATAATGCACTCAAAGGGCACTAAGCATAGAGTGTGAAAACTGAGTTTCCTTGAGAGCTGCTTGGAAGCCTGATGGTGTGTGAAGTTAGTGAGCCAAATGGAGTTGTTCTCCCACAAGAACCACTCGGGTGATCCTTCTTCAATATGCCCTTCACCAACATGCAGTGTTTCCTTGATTGAATTAGCTCTCACACCAATATTTGTGTCTAGAGCCTTTGCATTGAAGGCTATCTGAAAATGGCTGTGGCGCTGAAGTTGCCTGAGAATGTGGAGTTGGTGGCATGTGAAACCCGCATGTGGAGCATTCGTTTGTGTGGGATGCTCTACCAAGTTCATTCCTAGTTAATGCACTGAAATGGCACTAAGCATAGAGTGTGAAAACTGAGTTTCCTTGAGAGCTGCTTAGAAGCCTGATGGTGTGTGAAGTTAGTGAGCCAAATGGGGTTGTTCTCCCACAAGAACCACTCGGCTGATCCTTCTTCAATATGCCCTTCACCAACATGCAGTGTTTCCTTGATTGAATTAGCTCTCACACCAATATTTGAGTCTAGAGCCTTTGCATTGAGGGCTATCTGAAAACGGCTGTGGCGCTGAAGTTGCCTGTGAATGTGGAGTTGGTGGCATGTGAAACCCGCATGTGGAGCATTCGTTTGTGTGGGATGCTCACCAAGCTTCATTTCTAGATAATGCACTCAAAGGGCACTAAGCATAGAGTGTGAAAACTGAGTTTCCTTGAGAGCTGCTTGGAAGCCTGATGGTGTGTGAAGTTAGTGAGCCAAATGGGGTTGTTCTCCCACAAGAACCATTCGGCTGATCCTTCTTCAATATGCCCTTCACCAACATGCAGTGTTTCCTTGATTGAATTAGCTCTCACACCAATATTTGTGTCTAGAGCCTTTGCATTGAGGGCTATCTGAAAACGGCTGTGGCGCTGAAGTTGCCTGTGAATGTGCTGTTAATGGCAAGTGAAAACCGCATGTGGAGCATTCGTTTGTGTGGGATGCTCTAAAAGGTTCATTCCTAGATAATAGGCACTCAAAGGGCACTAAGCATAGTGTGAAAACTGAGTTTCCTTGAGAGCTGCTTGGAAGCCTGATGGTGTGTGAAGTTAGTGAGCCAAATGGAGTTGTTCTCCCACAAGAACCACTCGGCTGATCCTTCTTCAATATGCCCTTCACCAACATGCAGTGTTTCCTTGATTGAATTAGCTCTCACACCAATATTTGCGTCTAGAGCCTTTGCATTGAGGGCTATCTGAAAACGGCTGTGGCTCTGAAGTTGCCTGTGAATGTGGAGTTGGTGGCATGTGAAACCCGCATGTGGAGCATTCGTTTGTGTGGGATGCTCACCAAGCTTCCTTTCAGAGCTAGGCTCTCAAAGGGCACTAAGCATAGAGTGTGAAAACTGAGTTTCCTTGAGAGCTGCTTGGAAGCCTGATGGTGTGTGAAGTTAGTGAGCCAAATGGAGTTGTTCTCCCACAAGAACCACTCGGCTGATCCTTCTTCAATATGCCCTTCACCAACATGCAGTGTTTCCTTGATTGAATTAGCTCTCACACCAATATTTGCGTCTAGATCCTTTGCATTGAGGGCTATGTGAAAACGGCTGTGGCGCTGAAGTTGCCTGTGAATGTGGAGTTGGTGGCATGTGAAACCCGCATGTGGAGCATTCGTTTGTGTGGGATGCTCTACCAAGCTTCATTTCAGTGCTAGGCACTCAAAGGGCACTAAGCATAGAGTGTGAAAACTGAGTTTCCTTGAGAGCTGCTTGGAAGCCTGATGGTGTGTGAATTTAGTGAGCCAAATGGAGTTGTTCTCCCACAAGAACCACTCGGCTGATCCTTCTTCCATATGCCCTTCACCAAGATGCAGTGTTTCCTTGATTGAATTAGCTCTCACACCAAGATTTGCGTCTAGAGCCTTTGCATTGAGGGCTATCTGAAAACGGCTGTGGCTCTGAAGTTGCCTGTGAATGTGGAGTTGGTGGCATGTGAAACCCGCATGTGGAGCATTCGTTTGTGTGGGATGCTCACCAAATTTCATTTCAGTTAAAAGGCTCTCAAAGGGCACTAAGCATAGAGTGTGAAAACTGAGTTTCCTTGAGAGCTGCTTAGAAGCCTGATGGTTTGTGAAGTTAGTGAGCCAAATGGAGTTGTTCTCCCACAAGAACCACTAGGCTGATCCTTCTTCAATATGCCCTTCACCAACATGCAGTGTTTCCTTGATTGAATTAGCTCTCACACCAATATTTGCGTCTAGAGCCTTTGCATTGAGGGCTATGTGAAAACGGCTGTGGCGCTGAAGTTGCCTGTGAATGTGGAGTTGGTGGCATGTGAAACCCGCATGTGGAGCATTCGTTTGTGTGAGATGCTCACCAAGCTTCATTTCAGTGCTAGGCACTCAAAGGGCACTAAGCATAGAGTGTGAAAACTGAGTTTCCTTGAGAGCTGCTTGGAAGCCTGATGGTGTGTGAAGTTAGTGAGCCAAATGGAGTTGTTCTCCCACAAGAACCACTCGGCTGATCCTTCTTCAATATGCCCTTCACCAACATGCAGTGTTTCCTTGATTGAATTAGCTCTCACACCAATATTTGCGTCTAGAGCCTTTGCATTGAAGGCTATCTGAAAATGGCTGTGGTGCTGACGTTGCCTGAGAATGTGGAGTTGGTGGCATGTGAAACCCGCATGTGGAGCATTCGTTTGTGTGGGATGCTCTACCAAGTTCATTCCTAGATAATGCACTGAAATGGCACTAAGCATAGAGTGTGAAAACTGAGTTTCCTTGAGAGCTGCTTAGAAGCCTGATGGTGTGTGAAGTTAGTGAGCCAAATGGGGTTGTTCTCCCACAAGAACCACTCGGCTGATCCTTCTTCAATATGCCCTTCACCAACATGCAGTGTTTCCTTGATTGAATTAGCTCTCACACCAATATTTGCGTCTAGAGCCTTTGCATTGAGGGCTATCTGAAAACGGCTGTGGCGCTGAAGTTGCCTGTGAATGTGGAGTTAATGGCAAGTGAAAACCGCATGTGGAGCATTCGTTTGTGTGGGATGCTCTAAAAGGTTCATTCCTAGATAATGCACTCAAAGGGCACTAAGCATAGTGTGAAAACTGAGTTTCCTTGAGAGCTGCTTGGAAGCCTGATGGTGTGTGAAGTTAGTGAGCCAAATGGAGTTGTTCTCCCACAAGAAGCACTCGGCTGATTCTTCTTCAATATGCCCTTCACCAACATGCAGTGTTTCCTTGATTGAATTAGCTCTCACACCAATATTTGCGTCTAGAGCCTTTGCATTGAGGGCTATGTGAAAACGGCTGTGGCGCTGAAGTTGCCTGTGAATGTGGAGTTGGTGGCATGTGAAACCCGCATGTGGAGCATTCGTTTGTGTGAGATGCTCACCAAGCTTCATTTCAGTGCTAGGCACTCAAAGGGCACTAAGCATAGAGTGTGAAAACTGAGTTTCCTTGAGAGTTGCTTGGAAGCCTGATGGTGTGTGAAGTTAGTGAGCCAAATGGAGTTGTTCTCCCACAAGAACCACTCGGCTGATCCTTCTTCAATATGCCCTTCACCAACATGCAGTGTTTCCTTGATTGAATTAGCTCTCACACCAATATTTGCGTCTAGAGCCTTTGCATTGAAGGCTATCTGAAAATGGCTGTGGTGCTGACGTTGCCTGAGAATGTGGAGTTGGTGGCATGTGAAACCCGCATGTGGAGCATTCGTTTGTGTGGGATGCTCTACCAAGTTCATTCCTAGATAATGCACTGAAATGGCACTAAGCATAGAGTGTGAAAACTGAGTTTCCTTGAGAGCTGCTTAGAAGCCTGATGGTGTGTGAAGTTAGTGAGCCAAATGGGGTTGTTCTCCCACAAGAACCACTCGGCTGATCCTTCTTCAATATGCCCTTCACCAACATGCAGTGTTTCCTTGATTGAATTAGCTCTCACACCAATATTTGCGTCTAGAGCCTTTGCATTGAGGGCTATCTGAAAACGGCTGTGGCGCTGAAGTTGCCTGTGAATGTGGAGTTAATGGCATGTGAAAACCGCATGTGGAGCATTCGTTTGTGTGGGATGCTCTAAAAGGTTCATTCCTAGATAATGCACTCAAAGGGCACTAAGCATAGTGTGAAAACTGAGTTTCCTTGAGAGCTGCTTGGAAGCCTGATGGTGTGTGAAGTTAGTGAGCCAAATGGAGTTGTTCTCCCACAAGAAGCACTCGGCTGATTCTTCTTCAATATGCCCTTCACCAACATGCAGTGTTTCCTTGATTGAATTAGCTCTCACACCAATATTTGCGTCTAGAGCCTTTGCATTGAGGGCTATGTGAAAACGGCTGTGGCGCTGAAGTTGCCTGTGAATGTGGAGTTGGTGGCATGTGAAACCCGCATGTGGAGCATTCGTTTGTGTGGGATGCTCACCAAGCTTCATTTCAGTGCTAGGCACTCAAAGGGCACTAAGCATAGAGTGTGAAAACTGAGTTTCCTTGAGAGCTGCTTGGAAGCCTGATGGTGTGTGAAGTTAGTGAGCCAAATGGAGTTGTTCTCCCACAAGAACCACTCGGCTGATCCTTCTTCCATATGCCCTTCACCAAGATGCAGTGTTTCCTTGATTGAATTAGCTCTCACACCAAGATTTGCGTCTAGAGCCTTTGCATTGAGGGCTATCTGAAAACGGCTGTGGCGCTGAAGTTGCCTGTGAATGTGGAGTTGGTGGCATGTGAAACCCGCATGTGGAGCATTCGTTTGTGTGGGATGCTCTACCAGGTTCATTCCTAGATAATGCACTCAAAGGGCACTAAGCATAGAGTGTGAAAACTGAGTTTCCTTGAGAGCTGCTTGGAAGCCTGATGGTGTGTGAAGTAAGTGAGCCAAATGGAGTGGTTCTCCCACAAGAACCACTCGGCTGATCCTTCTTCAATATGCCCTTCACCATCTTGCAGTGTTTCCTTTATTGAATTAGCTCTCACACCAATATTTGCGTCTAGAGCCTTTGCATTGAGGGCTATGTGAAAACGGCTGTGGCGCTGAAGTTGCCTGATAATGTGGAATTGGTGGCATGTGAAACCCGCATGTGGAGCATTCGTTTGTGTGGGATGCTCACCAAGCTTCCTTTCAGTGCTAGGCACTCAAAGGGCACTAAGCATAGAGTGTGAAAACTGAGTTTCCTTGAGAGCTGCTTGGAAGCCTGATGGTATGTGAAGTTAGTGAGCCAAATGGAGTTGTTCTCCCACAAGAACCATTCGGCTGATCCTTCTTCAATATGCCCTTCACCAACATGCAGTGTTTACTTGATTGAATTAGCTCTCACACCAATATTTGCGTCTACAGCCTTTGCATTGAAGGCTATCTGAAAATGGCTGTGGCGCTGAAGTTGCCTGAGAATGTGGAGTTGGTGGCATGTGAAACCCGCATGTGGAGCATTCGTTTGTGTGGGATGCTCTACCAAGTTCATTCCTAGATAATGCACTGAAATGGCACTAAGCATAGAGTGTGAAAACTGAGTTTCCTTGAGATCTGCTTAGAAGCCTGATGGTGTGTGAATTTAGTGAGCCAAATTGAGTTGTTCTCCCACAAGAAGCACTCAGCTGATCCTTCTTCAATATGCCCTTCACCAACATGCAGTGTTTCCTTAATTGAATTAGCTCTCACACCAATATTTGCGTCTAGAGCCTTTGCATTGAGGGCTATCTGAAAACGGCTGTGGCGCTGAAGTTGCCTGTGAATGTGGAGTTGGTGGCATGTGAAACCCGCATGTGGAGCATTCGTTTGTGTGGGATGCTCACCAAGCTTCATTTCAGTCCTAGGCACTCAAAGGGCACTAAGCATAGAGTGTGAAAACTGAGTTTCCTTGAGAGCTGCTTGGAAGCCTGATGGTGTGTGAAGTTAGTGAGCCAAATGGAGTTGTTCTCCCACAAGAACAACTCGGCTGATCCTTCTTCAATATGCCCATCACCAACATGCAGTGTTTCCTTAATTGAATTAGCTCTCACACCAATATTTGCGTCTAGAGCCTTTGCATTGAAGGCTATCTGAAAATGGCTGTGGCGCTGAAGTTGCCTGTGAATGTGGAGTTGGTGGCATGTGAAACCCGCATGTGGAGCATTCGTTTGTGTGGGATGCTCACCAAGCTTCATTTCAGTCCTAGGCACTCAAAGGGCACTAAGCATAGAGTGTGAAAACTGAGTTTCCTTGAGAGCTGCTTGGAAGCCTGATGGTGTGTGAAGTTAGTGAGCCAAATGGAGTTGTTCTCCCACAAGAACCACTCGGCTGATCCTTCTTCCATATGCCCTTCACCAAGATGCAGTGTTTCCTTGATTGAATTAGCTCTCACACCAAGATTTGCGTCTAGAGCCTTTGCATTGAGGGCTATCTGAAAACGGCTGTGGCGCTGAAGTTGCCTGTGAATGTGGAGTTGGTGGCATGTGAAACCCGCATGTGGAGCATTCGTTTGTGTGGGATGCTCTACCAGGTTCATTCCTAGATAATGCACTCAAAGGGCACTAAGCATAGAGTGTGAAAACTGAGTTTCCTTGAGAGCTGCTTGGAAGCCTGATGGTGTGTGAAGTAAGTGAGCCAAATGGAGTGGTTCTCCCACAAGAACCACTCGGCTGATCCTTCTTCAATATGCCCTTCACCAACATGCAGTGTTTCCTTGATTGAATTAGCTCTCACACCAATATTTGCGTCTAGAGCCTTTGCATTGAGGGCTATGTGAAAACGGCTGTGGCGCTGAAGTTGCCTGATAATGTGGAGTTGGTGGCATGTGAAACCCGCATGTGGAGCATTCGTTTGTGTGGGATGCTCTACCAGGTTCATTTCAGTCCTAGGCACTCAAAGGGCACTAAGCATAGAGTGTGAAAACTGAGTTTCCTTGAGAGCTGCTTGGAAGCCTGATGGTGTGTGAAGTTAGTGAGGCAAATGGAGTTGTTCTCCCACAAGAACCACTCGGCTGATCCTTCTTCCATATGCCCTTCACCAAGATGCAATGTTTCCTTGATTGAATTAGCTCTCACACCAATATTTGCGTCTAGAGCCTTTGCATTGAGGGCTATCTGAAAACGGCTGTGGCGCTGAAGTTGCCTGTGAATGTGGAGTTGGTGGAATGTGAAACCTGCATGTGGAGCATTCGTTTGTGTGGGATGCTCTACCAGGTTCATTCCTAGATAATGCACTCAAAGGGCACTAAGCATAGAGTGTGAATACTGAGTTTCCTTGATAGCTGCTTGGAAGCCTGATGGTGTGTGAAGTAAGTGAGCCAAATGGAGTTGATCTCCCACAAGAACCACTCGGCCGATCCTTCTTCAATATGCCCTTCTCCATCATGCAGTGTTTCCTTGATTGAATTAGCTCTCACACCAATATTTACGTCTAGATCCTTAATATTGAGGGCTATCTGAAAACGGCTGTGGCGCTGAAGTTGCCTGTGAATGTGGAGTTGGTGGCATGTGAAACCCGCATGTGGAGCATTCGTTTGTGTGGGATGCTCACCAAGCTTCATTTCAGTCCTAGGCACTCAAAGGGCACTAAGCATAGAGTGTGAAAACTGAGTTTCCTTGAGAGCTGCTTGGAAGCCTGATGGTGTGTGAAGTTAGTGAGCCAAATGGAGTTGTTCTCCCACAAGAACAACTCGGCTGATCCTTCTTCAATATGCCCTTCACCAACATGCAGTGTTTCCTTAATTGAATTAGCTCTCACACCAATATTTGCGTCTAGAGCCTTTGCATTGATGGCTATCTGAAAATAGCTGTGGCGCTGAAGTTGCCTGTGAATGTGGAGTTGGTGGCATGTGAAACCCGCATGTGGAGCATTCGTTTGTGTGGGATGCTCACCAAGCTTCACTTCAGTCCTAGGCACTGATCGGGCACTAAGCATAGAGTGTGAAAACTGAGTTTCCTTGAGAGCTGCTTGGAAGCCTGATGGTGTGTGAAGTTAGTGAGCCAAATGGAGTTGTTCTCCCACAAGAACCACTCGGCTGATCCTTCTTCAATATGCCCTTCACCATCTTGCAGTGTTTCCTTAATTGAATTAGCTCTCACACCAATATTTGCGTCTAGAGCCTTTGCATTGAGGGCTATCTGAAAACGGCTGTGGCTCTGAAGTTGCCTGTGAATGTGGAGTTGGTGGCATGTGAAACCCGCATGTGGAGCATTCGTTTGTGTGGGATGCTCACCAAGCTTCATTTCAGTTATAAGGCTCTCAAAGGGCACTAAGCATAGAGTGTGAAAACTGAGTTTCCTTGAGAGCTGCTTGGAAGCCTGATGGTGTGTGAAGTTAGTGAGCCAAATGGAGTTGTTCTCCCACAAGAACCACTCGGCTGATCCTTCTTCAATATGCCCTTCACCAACATGCAGTGTTTCCTTGATTGAATTAGCTCTCACACCAAGATTTGCGTCTAGAGTCTTTGCATTGAGGGCTATCTGAAAACGGCTGTGGCGCTGAAGTTGCCTGTGAATGTGGAGTTAATGGCAAGTGAAACCCGCATGTGGAGCATTCGTTTGTGTGGGATGCTCACCAAGCTTCATTTCAGTTAAAAGGCTCTCAAAGGGCACTAAGCATAGAGTGTGAAAACTGAGTTTCCTTGAGAGCTGCTTGGAAGCCTGATGGTGTGTGAAGTTAGTGAGCCAAATGGGGTTGTTCTCCCACAAGGACCATTCGGCTGATCCTTCTTCAATATGCCCTTCACCATCTTGCAGTGTTTCCTTGATTGAATTAGGTCTCACACCAATATTTGTGTCTAGAGCCTTTGCATTGAGGGCTATCTGAAAACGGATGTGGCGCTGAAGTTGCCTGTGAATGTGGAGTTAATGGCAAGTGAAACCCGCATGTGGAGCATTCGTTTGTGTGGGATGCTCTAAAAGGTTCATTCCTAGATAATGCACTCAAAGGGCTCTAAGCATAGAGTGTGAAAACTGAGTTTCCTTGAGAGCTGCTTGGAAGCCTGATGGTGTGTGAAGTTAGTGAGCCAAATGGAGTTGTTCTCCCACAAGAACCACTCGGCTGATCCTTCTTCAATATGCCCTTCACCAAGATGCAGTGTTTCCTTGATTGAATTAGCTCTCACACCAATATTTGCGTCTAGAGCCTTTGCATTGAGGGCTAACTGAAAGCGGCTGTGGCTCTGAAGTTGCCTGTGAATGTGGAGTTGGTGGCATGTGAAACCCGCATGTGGAGCATTCGTTTGTGTGGGATGCTCACCAAGCTTCCTTTCAGAGCTAGGCACTCAAAGGGCACTAAGCATAGAGTGTGAAAACTGAGTTTCCTTAAGAGCTGCTTGGAAGCCTGATGGTGTGTGAAGTTAGTGAGCCAAATGGAGTTGTTCTCCACAAGAACCACTCGGCTGATCCTTCTTCAATATGCCCTTCACCAACATGCAGTGTTTCCTTGATTGAATTAGCTCTCACAGCAATATTTGCGTCTAGAGCCTTTGCATTGAGGGCTATCTGAAAACAGCTGTCGCGCTGAAGTTGCCTGTGAATGTGGAGTTGGTGGCATGTGAAACCCGCATGTGGAGCATTCGTTTGTGTGGGATGCTCTACCAGGTTCATTCCTAGATAATGCACTCAAAGGGCACTAAGCATAGAGTGTGAAAACTGAGTTTCCTTGAGAGCTGTTGGAAGCCTGATGGTGTGTGAAGTTAGTGAGCCAAATGGAGTTGTTCTCCCACAAGAACCACTCGGCTGATTCTTCTTCAATATGCCCTTCACCAACATGCAGTGTTTCCTTGATTAAATTAGCTCTCACACCAATATTTGCGTCTAGAGCCTTTGCATTGAGGGCTATCTGAAAACGGCTGTGGCGCTGAAGTTGCCTGAGAATGTGGAGTTGGTGGCATGTGAAACCCGCATGTGGAGCATTCGTTTGTGTGGGATGCTCACCAAGCTTCATTTCAGATATAAGGCTCTCAAAGGGCACTAAGCATAGAGTGTGAAAACTGATTTTCCTTGAGAGCTGCTTGGAAGCCTGATGGTTTGTGAAGTTAGTGAGCCAAATGGAGTTGTTCTCCCACAAGAACCACTCAGCTGATTCTTATTCAATATGCCCTTCACCAACATGCAGTGGTTCCTTGATTGAATTAGCTCTCACACCAAGATGTGCGTCTAAAGCCTTTGCATTGAGGGCTATCTGAAAATGGCTGTGGCGCTGAAGTTGCCTGTGAATGTGGACTTGGTGGCATGTGAAACCCGCATGTGGAGCATTCGTTTGTGTGGGATGCTCTACCAAGTTCATTCCTAGATAATGCACTGAAATGGCACTAAGCATAGAGTGTGAAAACTGAGTTTCCTTGAGAGCTGCTTGGAAGCCTGATGGTGTGTGAAGTTAGTGAGCCAAATGGAGTTGTTCTCCCACAAGAACCACTCGGCTGATCCTTCTTCAATATGCCCTTCACCAACATGCAGTGTTTCCTTGATTGAATTAGCTCTCACACCAATATTTGCGTCTAGAGCCTTTGCATTGAGGGCTATCTGAAAACGGCTGTGGCGCTGAAGTTGCCTGTGAATGTGGAGTTGGTGGCATGTGAAACCCGCATGTGGAGCATTCGTTTGTGTGGGATGCTCACCAAGCTTCATTTCAGTGCTAGGCACTCAAAGGGCACTAAGCATAGAGTGTGAAAACTGAGTTTCCTTGAGAGCTGCTTGGAAGCCTGATGGTGTGTGAAGTTAGTGAGCCAAATGGAGTTGTTCTCCCACAAGAACCACTCGGCTGATCCTTCTTCCATATGCCCTTCACCAACATGCAGTGTTTCCTTGATTGAATTAGCTCTCACACCAATATTTGCGTCTAGAGCCTTTGCATTGAAGGCTATCTGAAAATGGCTGTGGCGCTGAAGTTGCCTGTGAATGTGGAGTTGGTGGCATGTGAAACCCGCATGTGGAGCATTCGTTTGTGTGGGATGCTCTACCAAGTTCATTCCTAGATAATGCACTGAAATGGCACTAAGCATAGAGTGTGAAAACTGAGTTTCCTTGAGAGCTGCTTAGAAGCCTGATGGTGTGTGAAGTTAGTGAGCCAAATGGGGTTGTTCTCCCACAAGAACCACTCGGCTGATCCTTCTTCAATATGCCCTTCACCAACATGCAGTGTTTCCTTGATTGAATTAGCTCTCACACCAATATTTGAGTCTAGAGCCTTTGCATTGAGGGCTATCTGAAAACGGCTGTGGCGCTGAAGTTGCCTGAGAATGTGGAGTTGGTGGCATGTGAAACCCGCATGTGGAGCATTCGTTTGTGTGGGATGCTCACCAAGCTTCATTTCTAGATAATGCACTCAAAGGGCACTAAGCATAGAGTGTGAAAACTGAGTTTCCTTGAGAGCTGCTTGGAAGCCTGATGGTGTGTGAAGTTAGTGAGCCAAATGGGGTTGTTCTCCCACAAGAACCATTCGGCTGATCCTTCTTCAATATGCCCTTCACCAACATGCAGTGTTTCCTGGATTGAATTAGCTCTCACACCAATATTTGCGTCTAGAGCCTTTGCATTGAGGGCTATCTGAAAACGGCTGTGGCGCTGAAGTTGCCTGAGAATGTGGAGTTGGTGGCATGTGAAACCCGCATGTGGAGCATTCGTTTGTGTGGGATGCTCACCAAGCTTCATTTCAGATATAAGGCTCTCAAAGGGCACTAAGCATAGAGTGTGAAAACTGATTTTCCTTGAGAGCTGCTTGGAAGCCTGATGGTGTGTGAAGTTAGTGAGCCAAATGGAGTTGTTCTCCCACAAGAACCACTCGGCTGATCCTTCTTCAATATGCCCTTCACCAACATGCAGTGTTTCCTTGATTGAATTAGCTCTCACACCAATATTTGCGTCTAGAGCCTTTGCATTGAGGGCTATCTGAAAACGGCTGTGGCGCTGAAGTTGCCTGTGAATGTGGAGTTGGTGGCATGTGAAACCCGCATGTGGAGGATTCGTTTGTGTGGGAAGCTCAACCAAGCTTCATTTCAGTGCTAGGCACTCAAAGGGCACTAAGCATAGAGTGTGAAAACTGAGTTTCCTTGAGAGCTGCTTGGAAGCCTGATGGTGTGTGAAGTTAGTGAGCCAAATGGAGTTGTTCTCCCACAAGAACCACTCGGCTGATCCTTCTTCCATATGCCCTTCACCAACATGCGGTGTTTCCTTGATTGAATTAGCTCTCACACCAATATTTGCGTCTAGAGCCTTTGCATTGAGGGCTATCTGAAAACGGCTGTGGCGCTGAAGTTGCCTGTGAATGTGGAGTTGGTGGCATGTGAAACCCGCATGTGGAGCATTCGTTTGTGTGGGATGCTCACCAAGCTTCATTTCAGTCCTAGTCACTCAAAGGGCACTAAGCATAGTGTGAAAACTGAGTTTCCTTGAGAGCTGCTTGGAAGCCTGATGGTGTGTGAAGTTAGTGAGCCAAATGGAGTTGTTCTCCCACAAGAACCACTCGGCTGATCCTTCTTCAATATGCCCTTCACCAACATGCAGTGTTTCCTTGATTGAATTAGCTCTCACACCAATATTTGCGTCTAGAGCCTTTGCATTGAAGGCTATCTGAAAATGGCTGTGGCGCTGAAGTTGCCTGAGAATGTGGAGTTGGTGGCATGTGAAACCCGCATGTGGAGCATTCGTTTGTGTGGGATGCTCTACCAAGTTCATTACTAGATAATGCACTCAAAGGGCACTAAGCATAGAGTGTGAAAACTGAGTTTCCTTGAGAGCTGCTTGGAAGCCTGATGGTGTGTGAAGTTAGTGAGCCAAATGGGGTTGTTCTCCCACAAGAACCACTCGGCTGATCCTTCTTCAATATGCCCTTCTCCAACATGCAGTGTTTCCTTAATTGAATTAGCACTCACACCAATATTTGCGTCTAGAGCCTTTGCATTGAGGGCTATCTGAAAACGGCTGTGGCGCTGAAGTTGCCTGTGAATGTGGAGTTGGTGGCATGTGAAACCCGCATGTGGAGCATTCGTTTGTGTGGGATGCTCTACCAGGTTCATTTCAGTTAAAAGGCACTCAAAGGGCACTAAGCATAGAGTGTGAAAACTGAGTTTCCTTGAGAGCTGCTTGGAAGCCTGATGGTGTGTGAAGTTAGTGAGCCAAATGGGGTTGTTCTCCCACAAGAACCACTCGGCTGATCCTTCTTCAATATGCCCTTCACCAACATGCAGTGTTTCCTTGATTGAATTAGCTCTCACACCAATATTTGAGTCTAGAGCCTTTGCATTGAGGGCTATCTGAAAACGGCTGTGGCGCTGAAGTTGCCTGAGAATGTGGAGTTGGTGGCATGTGAAACCCGCATGTGGAGCATTCGTTTGTGTGGGATGCTCACCAAGCTTCATTTCTAGATAATGCACTCAAAGGGCACTAAGCATAGAGTGTGAAAACTGAGTTTCCTTGAGAGCTGCTTGGAAGCCTGATGGTGTGTGAAGTTAGTGAGCCAAATGGGGTTGTTCTCCCACAAGAACCATTCGGCTGATCCTTCTTCAATATGCCCTTCACCAACATGCAGTGTTTCCTGGATTGAATTAGCTCTCACACCAATATTTGCGTCTAGAGCCTTTGCATTGAGGGCTATCTGAAAACGGCTGTAGCGCTGAAGTTGCCTGTGAATGTGGAGTTAATGGCAAGTGAAACCCGCATGTGGAGCATTCGTTTGTGTGGGATGCTGTAAAAGGTTCATTCCTAGATAATGCACTCAAAGGGCACTAAGCATAGAGTGTGAAAACTGAGTTTCCTTGAGAGCTGCTTGGAAGCCTGATGGTGTGTGAAGTTAGTGAGCCAAATGGAGTTGTTCTCCCACAAGAACCACTCGGCTGATCCTTCTTCAATATGCCCTTCACCAACATGCAGTGTTTCCTTGATTGAATTAGCTCTCACACCAATATTTGCGTCTAGAGCCTTTGCATTGAGGGCTATCTGAAAAGGCTGTGGCGCTGAAGTTGCCTGAGAATGTGGAGTTGGTGGCATGTGAAACCCGCATGTGGAGCATTCGTTTGTGTGGGATGCTCACCAAGCTTCATTTCAGTGCTAGGCACTCAAAGGACACTCAGCATAGAGTGTGAAAACTGAGTTTCCTTGAGAGCTGCTTGGAAGCCTGATGGTGTGTGAAGTTAGTGGCCAAATGGAGTTGTTCTCCCACAAGAACCACTCGGCTGATCCTTCTTCAATATGCCCTTCACCAAGCATGCAGTGTTTCCTTGATTGAATTAGCTCTCACACCAATATTTGCGTCTAGAGCCTTTGCATTGAGGGCTATCTGAAAACGGCTGTAGCGCTGAAGTTGCCTGTGAATGTGGAGTTGGTGGCATGTGACACCCGATGTGGAGCATTCGTTTGTGTAGGATGCTCTACCAGGCTTCATTCCTAGAAGCACTCAAAGGGCACTAAGCATAGAGTGTGAAAACTGAGTTTCCTTGAGAGCTGCTTGGCAGCCTGATGGTGTGTGAAGTTAGTGAGCCAAATGGAGTTGTTCTCCCACAAGAACCACTCGGCTGATCTTCTTCAATATGCCCTTCACCAACATGCAGTGTTTCCTTGATTGAATTAGCTCTCACACCAATATTTTCGTCTAGAGCCTTTGCATTGAGGGCTATCTAAAACGGCTGTGGCGCTGAAGTTGCCTGTGAATGTGGAGTTGGTGGCATGTGAAACCCGCATGTGGAGCATTGTTTGTGTGGGATGCTCTACCAGCGTCATTTCAGTCCTAGGCACTCAAAGGGCACTAAGCATAGAGTGTGAAAACTA